>NC_055987.1:10000-310000 GCF_018446385.1 Zingiber officinale | reverse complement strand
CCTCGGTCCCTCCTCTAGCTAGTTTTAATCAGCTACCTGTACGACCGATTGATTTTCCTCCCATGCCCCCATCTTTGATCGCATACCATAGGGCATTGTTCCACACGCCTCTCGATGACATGGGCCGCCCGGAGAGGCCCTAAGGATCATTCTCGGGAGACGCACCCACTCGGGATCAACGGAAAGGGAAGACTCCAGCCCCTAGTGGCTCCCTCAAATGACTAAGCATGTCATTATCCTTAGAAATATTGGAGGATAAATTGTCACCCCACTTCCAATCCCTTGCGATTGGAGAGAATGGAGGCGTGGCCGAATTAGAGGATCACCTACTCAAGTTTAAAAATGTAGTCATCCTCCATTAATACACGGATGGTGTCAAGTGGCGAGTGTTCTTAACTACACTCTCTGTCTTTGCTTAGAGATGGTTTAACCGACTCCCGACTGACTCCATATGCAACTTCAAGGATTTCCGAAAGGCATTTCTCCACCACTTCGCCAATAGCTGTAGGTACCACAAAACCACACTAAGTTTATTCACCTTCAAGTAACGACCCAAGGAGGCTTTGAGGACATACATCAAGTGTTTCAACCAAGTGACCATGGATATCCCTTCGACCACTTTGGAGATTCTGGTAAGTGCTTTCTCCCAAGGGCTCACAGATGAAGACTTCTTTATGTCCCTGATTAAGAATCCTCCTAGGGATTTTGATCACTTGCTAGAAAGGGTGACCAAGTACATTAACTTGGAGGAGGCATAGTCTACTCGGAAGAAGAAGTTGGTTGTGCCTGCTCCTATCTTTGCCTCAGAGCACCGAGCCCCTTTCCCTCCTCCTCCATCTAAAGGATCCCAATCGGGCCCCCAACCGCATCCTCGTGAGCATAGGCCAAACATGTGGAGGTCATCTAGACTTTATTTGCTGAGCCTCGCCGGTGGATTCCCAATTTTTGTGCATACCATCAGTCGAAAACCCACAACACTAAAGATTGTTATCGATATAATCTGCGCTGGGCAGCTAATCAAGGGCTTCAACACCGACCTCCTCCTCAAGACAATAGATGCTACCAGCGACTGCACGAACCTCTGAGAGGAGGCTCTGTGAAAGTCGATCGACCCCAACAAAGGCCCTAACAGTAAAATAACCAGGCCTAAGCCCTATCCCTGTTGAACCTCCATGCTAGCAGACTCGACAGGAAGAGAACCGTAACAATGTCGCTTGGGGGGACATAGGCATGATAGCTAGCGGCCCAACGGACGAAGATTCTAACAGAGTTAGAAAGTCACACACATGCCGACTAGAGATTCATGTCATTGACTGTAGTCAAAAACAAGCACAGGGGCCAAAAATCTACTTTGGCCCCAAGTACTTGGAAGGGGTAGAAATACCCCATGATGATATGTTGATCATCAAGGCTATTATATCCAATTATAATATACATCGAAATTTTGTTGATACAGGAAGTTATGTTAATATCATATTCAAGAAGGTGTTCGATCAGTTGGAGATTGATAGGGGTGAACTTCAACCCATGATGACGCCCTTGTACGGATTCATAGGGAATGAAGTGCAGCCAATCAGGCAAATCAGATTGGCTCTCTTTTGTGGAGGAACTCCTGATGAGAACTCGATGATCAACTTTTATAGTGGTAGATGCGCCCTCGGCCTATAATGTGATTTTGGGTTGACTGGCGTTGAATAAGTTCTGAACGGTTATCTTAACCTTCTATCAAAATATCAAATTCTCGGTGGACAACCAAGTGGGAAAAGTAAGAGAACATTAGCTAATAGCACGCAAGTGCTACGTGGACGTCATCAAAATCGAAGCTTGCACAACTCTTAAGATTCAGGAAACGGAGGTGAACCAATACATGAACCACCCCCGATGTTAATGTTGAACTCCATAGTTATTTTGATGTGATCAACCAAGTTAGTATTGGTTGCTACTGGGAATATCGTACAGGTTCCCTTGTACAAAAATTTTGTACAAGTCCTGAACCATTCCTAACAACCTATTGTGTTCTTTAGAAATTAAATTTAGAATCGCAAATAAAACTTAACATTATTGATTCCAAATTCAACTTATTTGTTCTTAGAGGTTTAGACTTGGATTGCAAACGTTGCTTAACATTATTGATCCAAATCCACCCATGTTACAAATTCGATTAAATATTTATTTCAAAGTTCGGCTTCCAGGTCAAACGTGGCGAGGCACTAGGCCTTCTTGGGTATGAGATCATCCACCACTGCCTAGACAAAGTCTTACAAAGAAAACCAATATTTAATTTCCGTATAGTAATCTTAGGTTTAACCAAAAAGAACAATCGAATCACAAATTCAAAAATCAAAAGAAACACAAAATCAAAAACACAAATTCGATAACCTAGATTCATTAGCCTCTTGTATTTGGTATTTCAAGATCTAAATAAAAGGATGAACTAGTTATGATGCTGAAACTAATAACTAGTTATACCTTTTATAGCTTATAGACCTCACGATCTTCTGACGTATTCCTCTTCTTATCTCGGACGTCGTGTGGGCGACGATCTACCGAGACGAGAATCCACCTAAGCTTCCTTCTTCTTCAAGCAAGTTTCGGCCAACAACAAACTCCTTGAGTTGAAGAACTTCGGCCACCAACCAAGCTCCAAGGGATGCTAAGAAACAATGCCTCCTATCTCTCTTTCTTCTCCAAGCAAAATCCGGCCACCAAGATCTCTCCAAGAAGATGATGCCGCCAGCCACTTAAGAAGAAGAATAGGGGAAGAGGAAGAAGAGAGGGCCGGCCACCACAAGGAAGAGAGGAATAGAAGATAGATTGTATGAGGTGAGGCACCTCTACCCTCTCTTTTATATTCCTTGATCTTTGCAAATAAGGAAAGTTTTAAATAAAACTTCCTTAATTTCCTTGCCAATGAAAAGGAAAATTTAATTAAACATTCCTTTTATTTATTAATGTGGTCAGCCACCTCAATTCCTCCAAACAAGGAAAGTTTTAAACACAAAATTAAAACTTCCTAATTATTTCCGAAAATTTTTAAAATAAAAATTTCTCTTTAAAAATCCATTCATGGTTGGTTATAAAAGGAAACTTTTATAAATTAAAATCTCTCTATTAAAACATGTGGATGATTACAATAAGGAAAGTTTTTCTCAAAATTAAAATCTTCCTTTCAATCTACAAATAAGAAAAGATATCAAATCTTTTCTCTTAATCTTTTGTAGAAACTATAAAAAGGAAAGATTTAATTTTAAAACCCTCTTTTAAAATCATGAGGATGGTTACATAAAAGGAAAGTTTTATCAAAAATTAAAATCTTCCTTTTAACTATAAATAAGGAAAGATATCAAACATTTCTCTTAATCTTTTGTAGAAAACTATAAAAGGAAAGATTTAAATTTTAAACTCTCTTTTAAAACCATGGCTTCCACATAAGAAAATATTTTAAAAAATAAAATCTTTTTAATTTAATGTGGCCAGCCAATTAAGCTTGGGTTCAAGCTAGGGCCGACCACCAACTCACCTTGGTTTGGCCGGCCCTAGCTTGGGCTCCAAGCTAGGCTTGGCCGGCCACCTTAAGGTGGGTAAGAAGGTGGGTATGGGTGGGTATAACACTTTATAATTAAGAGTCTACGACAGGGACCGAGAGGAGGAATTAGTTTTGGTCTTCCGATGAACTTGAGCTTACCGTGTTCGCCCCGAACACCCAACTCGAGTTCATCAATAATATCTCATTCCACTAAAGAGTTATTATTGAACTACCGCACCAATCCCATATTACTATATGGGCTCCTTCTTATCATGAGTGTGTTAATCTCCCTGTGTTTAAGTTATCGAATGCCCACTAATTAAATGAGTTACTAACAACTCACTTAATTAATATCTAGCTCCAAGAGTAGTACCACTCAACCTTATCGTCATGTCGGACTAAGTCCACCTGCAGGGTTTACATGATAATCCTTATGAACTCCTCTTGGGGACATTATCAACCTAGATCACTAGGACACATTTTCATTCTATAATCAACAACACACCATATAAATAATATCATTTCCCAACATATCGGGCCTATTGATTTATCGAACTAAATCGCACCCTTTGATAAATTAAAGAAATGAATATTGAGTATATGTGTTTGTTATTATATCATGATTAAGAGTGCACACTTCCATAATTACAAAGGTCTTGTTCTTTTATGCAGTCAGTATAAAAAGAACTTACCTTAAATGATCCTGCTCGATATACTCAGAGTGTACTAGTGTAATTTTATAGTCAAGATAAACTAATACCAAATTACACTACGATTATTCCAATGGTTTTTTCCTATCCATTTTAGTCGTGAGCAACTGTTTATAATTTATAAAGAACTGATAACATGATTTTCTGTGTGTGACACCACACACCATATTATCTAAAATATAAATTAATTGAACAACTACACTTAGCATATAAATGTAGACATTTGACCAATGTGATTCTTTATTTCTAAATAAATATTTACAAAAAGCTAGGCTTTTAGTATACACTCTAACAGTTAGATTGGGTCATATTTGATTTCGATCCCTGTGTCTAAGTGTGCAGGAGCTTAGGAGCACAAGAAGTTGAGCGGAAGATGTAGCTAGCGAGAACGATGGCACGGGAAGGGAGCCGACGGGCTTGGTGCATCCGAGGGACGATAGGGTTATGGAAGGCGCCTTCGATGAATAGTACGAAGGCACCTTCCAAGGCTATGGAAGGCACCTTCGGACAGTTAAATTATATGTTGGCAGTGGATAAAGCTTTATCCATGAGTGCCTCGCTGGAGATGCCTTCCAGCCCTATGGAAGGCGCCTTCAGCCTTTTGATAAGATTTTCCAGGGGCTATAAAAAGACCCCTGGACCTAGGAAATAGTATCAACTCTAGTTTTCATTTCCTAGCACATTCCTGAGCTTTTTAAGAGTGTGATATGCTTCTCCGCCTACACAAAGGAGATCTTTCAGCGCTTTCTTTTACCTTGGATTAACAACCACCTAGGTTGTAACCAAGTAATTCCTTTGTATCATTTTGATTTATTAGTTACTTAATTTCATTTATATAAGTGTGCTACTAATCTGAGTTGAAGAACGAGGAAGGGTTTTATTTTTTTATTTCAGGCAATTCACCCCTCCCCTTTTGCCGACTCCGTTGCGCCAACAAGTAGTACCAGAGCTCAACTGCCTCAGAAGGACTAACCACCGACTGAAGCATCAAAATCAAGATGATAACCAGACCAACGATCTACCCGCAAAGTTCGAAGAGGATTTCACCTCATGAAAAAAATGCATGGAAGTATTTTTCAAAACCGACTTCGAAATTATGCTAATAATTAAATATGATTTTGTAGCTCCCAAAAACCCCCAAGGAGAAGAAAAAGAAGAATATCATTGGTCCAAGAAGGAGCAAGCAGACTTCGTAGCAAACGGACGAGCCGAATTCCACCTACTCAGTGTACTTCCACCCCAGGAAGTAAATCGAATCGAAGATTGCAACTTAGCAAAGGAACTTTGGGAGAAGTTCCTGGAACTGCACAAAGGAACTTCCGAAACAAAGCTTGCGAGATGGGACATGCTCCGGAATCAACTGACGAACCTCCGGATGGAAGAAGGAGAGTCAGTAACACAACTACACGGAAGAATCAAGGAGCTGATCACCGGACTAACAAACCTCGGAGAAATGGTAACTAATCGGGACGCACAAAGGTATGCTTTAAATGTGTTCCCAAGAACACCTGAATGGACAACTATAGTAGACTTCTACTATATATTCAAGGATCTCGAGGTAAGTACTTTAGAAAGTCTTTTCTTTACTTTCAAATTACACGAATCTCGATGTGCAGGACAAAGAAAGGGATCGAGTCAAAATGTTGCCCTGAAGGCAAGAATAAACGATTCAGATTCCGATGAATCTATTGATGAAAACGAAGCAGCCCTAATGGAAAGAAAGTTTAATAAATTTATTAAATCTAATAAATTTAAATCGCAGACAAAGAGAGATTACCGAAATAAAAGGAAGGTCTGATGCTACAACTATAACGAAGAAGGGCACATCAAAGATGACTGCCCGAAACTGAAGAACAAAGACAAGGAAAAGAATAAGAAGTCAGCTCAGCCCAAACATAATCTCAAAGCCACGTGGGACGAGTCATCATCCTCTGAATCTGAAATCGAAGCATACGTCGGACTAACCCTAACGACAATCCATCAAGAAGAAGATGAGACCGGCTTAGAGATGAGCATAGATGAAGGGGGAGGATCATCAGAAGAAAACAACGATGAAGGGGGGAGCATCAGAAATTGAGGTAAGTGAGGTACGTGCTCTCTCTCCCAAGCAGTCTTTTAAGTTTATTAAAATTCTTACTAAAGATCTAGTGAAATTAGAAAAGAAAAATGCTGAGCTAAAATTGAATTTAGCAATGACATGCCCTCTAGAAATGTATGATAATCTAAAATTAGAAAATGAAAAATTAAAAATAGAAATCAAAAAATTGAAAAATGACCATGCATGCTTGAAATCATATAACTTTCAAAAATTAAAACTTAGAATTTATGGTAGACTAAATTGGTTTATTAGACATCACCAGGGATAAATAAGGAGAGTTTCAAAAAATCATCTATCTCCCAAATTTTAAATTAATCCAGTAGGAAGGAACCTATATTGGGTTTCAAAATTATACTTAAATTAAAAGAAAAATTCTAAGGTTTTCAGAAAAGTTAAATGTTAAATTCTTTAAAAGGCTTTGTCTAGAAGTGGTTGATGATCCAATAATCAAGAAGACCTAGTGCTTCGCCACAGCCTGGAAGCTAATTATTGAATTAAATATTTAATTGACAAACTGATAAGCTTGTGAAATTAATTAAGATAATGCTTTCAATGTTTGTCAATTTTTGAAAAACTCCATAACTTAGATCAAGTTTTAAAATTTCTTTTACTTGTTTTATTAAATCAAGTTTCTTTTCCTAAAACTTAAATTTTCCATATTTTTACCCTATTTTTTGATGTGATCAAAGGAGGAGAAATATGTACAAGTTTAGGGGGAGTTAGATTTTTTTTTCAAATTCTGAATTCAAATCAGTTTATTTTATACTTAGCATTGCAATTTCTTGTATTGCAAACTTTATACTTTAAATGTTTTTTTATTACTACTTGTTTTTATTACCCTAACTTGAACTTGGGTTGATGCACATCAAAAAGGGAGAGATTGTTAGATCCCGTGGTTGTTTTGATGTGATCAACCAAGTTAGGTTGGGTTCTGTTTAGTTTTGATCCCTGTGTCTAAGTGTGCAGGAGCTTAGGGGCACAGGAAGTTGAGCGGAAGACGCAGCTAGCGAGAAAGATGGCACGGGAAGGGAGCTGACAGGCTCGGTGCATCTGAGGGATGAAAGGGCTGCGGAAGAGTATACCGGTGGACGAGAAAACGTACGTGACGTTCGAGGAACGAGAAGCCGAAGTGGAAGCCTGCTCGAGGAGAAGGCCAGAAATTGGGTTCGGGTGAGCCCTATTCAATGGCCGAAATCACGCAGGAGATCGCAGCAACAAATGAGTGAAATGGAGCTGCAAGTGCTGCTGGAGGCGCCTTCAAAGGCTATTGAAGCCACCTCCGCGCCTTCTGTGAAAAGCGCCTTCCATGGCTGGAAGGCGCTTTCGATGAACAGTGCAAAGGCGCCTTCCAAGGCTATGGAAGACACCTTTGGTCAATCAAACTAGACGTTGGCAGTGGATAAAGATTTATCCACGAGTGTGTTGCTGGAGGGGCCTTCCAGTCCTATGGAAGGCGCTTTCAGCCTTCGGATAAGATTTTCCAGGGGTTATAAAAAAACCCTGGACCTAGGAAATAGTATCAACTCTAGCTTTCATTTTCTAGTACATTCTTGAGTTTTTTAAGAGTGTAATAGGCTTCTCCGCCTACACGAATGAGATCTTTCAGCACTTTCTTTTGCCTCAGATTAACAACCACTTAGGTTGTAACCAACTAATTCCTTTGTGTCTTTTTGATTTATTAGTTACTTAATTTCATTTATATAAGTATGCTACTAATCTTAGTTGAAGAACGAGGAAGGGTTTTATTTTTTATTTCAGGCAATTCACCCCTCTCCTCTTGCCGACCCCGCTGCGCTAACAGTTAATTTATGAAGAGAAAGAAGAAGTGCAGATCCATCAAGGCCGACCAGAGGCTACCACTCAGATAGTGGCCAATTTGACCCCTCGAGATTAAGGCAGAACTAATCACATATTTAGCGCGCAATAATGATGTATTCACTTGAGCACTCTAGGAGATTACTGACATATCTCTAGATGTTATGGAGCATGTGCTCTATGTTTGCCCGGATGCTCGGATAATTAAGCAAAGGAAGAGAGATTTTATAGCCGAGCAAAGCAAGATCATCCGAGCTAATGTTGACAAGCTGCTGAAGGAAGGGCACATTTGGGAGGTACAATTCCTAAGTTAGTTGGCCAACATAGTGCTGATGTCCAAACTAGGGAACAGATGATGCGTTTGTGTGGATTTATGAGACTTGAACAAAGCATGCCTAAAAGATTATTACTCTTTACCGCATATTGATCAAGTGGTGGATTCAACTTCCGGTTGTGAGTTGATATCCATGTTGGATGCATATCAGGATTATCACCAAGTCCCGTTGTCTAAGGGGGACTAGGAGAATGTTAGTTTCATCACTGTAGAAGGAACCTATTGTTATAATGTTATGTTGTTTGGACTAAAGAATACATGCGCTGCTTATCAATGACTTATGAACAAAGTATTCCAGAAGTAAATTGGAAGAAATATAATGGTGTATGTGGATGTCATTCTGATCAAGTCTTTCTAAACGGTCGACCTATGTGCAGACATTGACAAGACGTGTCGAACATTAAGAGAATATGGACTCAAGCTCAACCCTAGCAAGTTCTTATTTAGAGCCAAGAGTGGATGTTTCCTTGGTTACATAGTGACCAAGCGGGGGATTGAGAATAACCCTAGTAAAGTGTAGGCTCTTCGAGATATGGCGCCCCGGCGTAATCTAAAGGAAACACTGCTACTGATTGAGTGAATCATGACACTGTCCTGGTTCATCTCGAATTGTCCGATCAGAGTCTACCCTTCTTCAAAATACTCTGGTGAGTCACCAAGTTTCATTGAGATGTCGAGTGCGACAAAGTGCTAGAGGAGCTTGATGATTACTTGTCCACCTTGCTTGTGCTCGCTAAACCAATAGTTAACGAGCCATTATGGGTGTACTTGTCCACTACTGAAGGAGTGGTCGGATCGGTCTTAGTGAGGTAGGAGAGAAATGAGCAACGACCAATGTACTTCTTAAGTCATATATTGAAAGATGTCGAATGTCACTACACTGCTCTTGAAAAATTAGCGTTCGGGCTAGTCTTAGTTGCATGGAGGTTACGTCCTTACTTTATTTCTCATCCAATTATAGTATTAATTAATAGTACTATCGACAGAGTACTAGTGAACCTAGAGGCCTGGGGGAGTTTGATCAAGTAGACCATGGAACTAAATGAGTATGATATACAATATTAGCCCCGAACGACGATCAAAGCTCAAGCATTGACGAACTTCATGATGGAGATACAAAAGACAAAACTGGAGGAAACATTGAAGATCTACGTAGATGGGTTGTCCACCTTACAGAGCAGTAGGGTTGGAATCCTCATGGTATCGCCCTACGAAGGCAGGTTGTAGTTATCTATTCGGTTTGCTTATTAAGCCATAAACAATGAAGTGGAATATGAATCATTGATATCCGGACTGTAAGCCGTGAAGCACATGGAGGTCATCTAAGTCTTAATTCATTTAGATTCTCAGTTGGTGTCCCAGCAGTTGGTTGACAAATTTGAGATAAACAACGAGCAATTGAAGTTGTATGTTGGAGCCTTTGAGAAATTGAAGGAAGGGTTCCAGGAGATGACCTTACAAAAGATCCCCCGAGCGGAAAACCAGAAAACAAATGAGTTGGCCAATTTGGTCGAGGCCTTGGTCCCGTGGACACTATACAAACCAGTGGATAAAACACTGTTAATATTTCACCTTATGGCCAATTTGGGGGAAGGTCTACGGTGAGATGGCCAGCTTCTCTGAGCTGCTTCATGGCCTCCTCCGCCCCATAACCAAACATTTTTGAAGTCCACTGGCCAAGGAGGAGATTGAACTCCTGGGAACGTAGATAATTCACCTTATGGCTTCAAGATGCTCATCTTCTCCCACCTTGTAGTTGACTAGCTTGACCTTTAATGCCTCCAGCTCGACGTACTTGCTATCTATGGCTTGTTGTTTCTCATCGATCTGTAGTTCTTTTATAGTCTGCTTGGCTGCCTTGCCGGTCAGTTTAAAGGCGTGTGTGGTCTTTTTTTCTTTTAGCTTCTCGGCAAGTGCCCTAGCCTCGACATTCTTCTGATTTAGATCAGATATGGCCTTTATTCTGCGGGCAATCTTGGACTTAAGGTAGGACTTGACGGTCTATACTTGTCTCTGGAGATTCTCCACTTTAGTCGTCTGCGCGAGTCCTCTCTCCTTCTCCTCAGTGACAACCTTCTCATCCCTTAGTAGCAGTCCGCCCTGGACCTCTAGAACCTTCTTTAGATGGGTCATCTCTAAACAAAGTTGATCGAGGGAGGTAGAGGAAGTTCTTGCCTCTGCTAAAGACCCCTTGGGTTTGGTAAGCGTGACTCATCTCTGTTATGTTTTGACATAAGGCCAACCCCGCCACCCAAAATTGAAGCAAGGAGAAGGTTAGGCCAAAGTAAAAAAGAAGAAAGGGAAAATCTACTAATAGAAAAAACTCACCTCGGTAACATCTTGGAAGAAGCGATCCATCAGTTCTTCTAGAAAGTGCTCAATCGTGTGGGCCACGCAGTCGGCCCAGGTCTGTGCCAGGGGGCCTTTCATCTTTATCGTGTACTGAGACGCAAGGGGTTCAAAAGGAATGATGTAGAGTTATTTGTGAGAAGGCAGCCTGAATATGATGCTGACCTTAACGGGCTCAAACCCTTGCGAGCCTGACATAGATTTTGATTTGGGGCTAGATTTGATTTGGGAGAAGGGGCCCTTCTCGTAAGGCTCGATCGACTCTATTGGTGGAGGAGGTAGAGAAGAGATGGGCAACACCGTGATGGGGTCGGTTGGCGTCAGAGGATCGGTCAATGTCTGATCGAAGAGGGCGAGATCCTAAGGATTGACCTCATCTTCGAGGGGAGCAGGCATTGAACTCTCCCCCGCTCGAACACCGAATGAGGTAAAAGGGTGTCGGCGGAGGCGAGAAGTGTAGGTGTAGCCGATCGACGCCATTTGCGATGAATGATCAAAGGTTCATCGAAGGTGGGAGAATGGAAAGGAACTGAGACAAGCGCCATGGAGGGTCGGGGAGTGTTACACTACCGTAAGTGTACAGTTGTCGTAAAGTAATAAAAATACCAATCCCATAGGGACTGTTAATTAAGCACTAGTTGAATTCACACGATGAATTATCTAGACAATCAAAGGATGGTTTTATCACTAGCATTTGTGAGAGATTGAGAAGAGAGAGAGAGAGAGAGGATAGAGAGGGAAAGAGTGTGGGCACAAGTGAACAAAGATAAGGAGGAGTTGGATGGTGAATAAATGATTCTAGAAATTCTGTTTCACTATGACGCTAGTTAATGTTCTTGCACATTGTTCATCTCCTTACCTCTATGCCTACACTCTTGTAGGATTTCTAACTAAAGTTCGGCTCAACCCTATGAAGATCATGTCGGAGAGTTTACATAAGTTCAAATGCTATTGAGTAAAGAAACGACTCTATAAAGTCCAGTTAGAAAGTCTGGTTAAAGGGTTACCCTCTGTCACAGGACCTCCGGTGATATAAATCTAGATTATACAAGTTACTTCATAACATTAATTTGGGAGAAAGCCTCTAAACTCTAATTATCTTCTCTTGTAGGGAATTTCCCTCTGTTTCAAAGAAGATACCCGAGAGAATAAGCGATATCCTCTATCACAAGGTCCTCGGTTAAATAAAGTAAAGTATCCCCTCTACATGGTGGCCAAAACTCTACATCTAAATATATTGACCTCATGCATTTCGTCAAATACACACAAAGCACAACACATAGAAAATGATATAAACATTTCATTGAACAAGGAAATGATATATACATAATTTATACATCAACAACATATTATAAATACTTCCTACATCCTAAAAATTAGAGAATCTACTTCATTACAAGGGAATACAACCAAAAGATGAAGAAAATAGCAAACTACAATTCAAGATATGTAAATAGAGATAAGAGAATGTTTATCCTTGAAGCTCGATGTCATTGGAGATGTTCCCTTACTCTAGAAGTGGACTGATAATGCAGATCGGTGAAGATAAAGCTTCTAGTATTCCCCCAAGGAGGAGATCCTTTCTCCAAGGAATGAGGGTGGAACCCCCAAACCAAAGATGAGTAAAAGGGGAGAAAATATCCTTTCTAGCAGGGGGCACAACCCCCTCATGTTCTTCGCCACATGTTCGTTCTTGGAGGCACAACCAAAGCATGTATCGGCACGGGTGAGGGGGTACAGCCGCGCCTTTTGACATGGTTAGCCTCTGAATTAGCTCTATACATATGTTAAGGTCGTGCCATTTGTCATGGTCGGACCACGATTCGCTCTAAAAAGGGGGGCACGACCGTGTGATTTCACATGACCGCCCCTCGATTAGCTACTAGTAGGAGGCACGACCATATCATTTGGCACGACCTACCTATGACTGCTCTCTAGTAATGGGGCACGGTCGTGCCTGTGGGGAACGATCATGCCTATGGGGCACGATCATGCCTGTGGGGCACGATCATGCTTGTGGGGCATGACCTCCTCGTGTATAGTGGGGGTGGAGGCACACGGTCATGCCAGGGGGCATGGTCATGTTGTTAGTCTTCTTCCAGAGTTGCTCTAATGTACCTTTCCATTCTATCTTTACTCCAAATTATGTCTTGTCAATCAAAATAAGGAAATAGCAGATCTCCCAATAAATAGAATAGAAGTATGGCATAGTAATGGAATAGAGTGCAATAAATATAGATTATATGCATGAAATACAAGTAGATATGCGTCAAATAATGTCTAAAAATATATATAATCTACGCACATCATACTTCTAGATTTAAACCTTTGCTTGTCCTCAAGCAAAAACTATAATCTAGACTCTTGTGGTTAAATAGTGCATCATAATCTCTATCTAAGCATTCTAATCATATCAAATAATTTTATTGGTGAGCAAGATATAAAAATTGTTTGAATATGACCAAAGAAATAGTTCTTTGTGTTCAGTACAATAAGTGACCTATTTTTTTCAAGGTTTAATCCCTAAGTCTAGTTAAGTCGTCATGGGACTATATTACGTATGCTTCATCGATAGACACTTATCTACCACATGCATAGTTCATATCTCTCAAACTACACAAGATCTTAAAGGATTTCTTGAAATCAGGATAAACATAACATTTATTTTTTCAGTAACCTAAAGGATTTCTTGGAATCAAGAGAATCAAGGTAAATTGTTAATTTTCACTGATGATAACTGTTTTCTATTCCTTATTCAAATGATGATTTTTTTTATGCTTTATAGGTGAAGCACTAACACATATGCAAATATACAAATGAAAATGCATGGATTTTGATTTTTCTAAGTGAGTTGCCATGATCTGAGATTATCCAGCTACTAAAATGTAATTGAGAGGTTACCTTAGAAACATAAGTACTAGTCTAGTTTTATAAATCATGACTATTTTTAGAGTTATCTGCCTTTAAAATTAGACAAAATATAAAAAGATCCTAAAATAAGGCCAATACTTAAACTCTTAAGTGAAAACATTGTTCACTTTATGCTATCATGGATAGAAAAAGATAGATCACTATACATACTAGCACCATTTGTCAAAAATAAATCATATGAAATCTAGAATAAACGTGTTAGTATTTTTATATTAAGGAAAAAATAATCATGATGCGATGAATGATGTAACTAAAAAAATATTATGTAAAAAGAAAATTAATTGAAAACTAAACTATAATCCAACACATTCGCCCAGAGTTAAACTTTTCATTGTCCCCAATGAAAATTAGAAATGTAATATGGATGAGATTTTAAAGTTATAGAAGTTACCAAGTGATGAGCTTTAGATGATTGAGATATTCATGTGCTAAAAATGCTCCTCTATATGATATTCACATTCCTCTACAACTTTGAGACTTACAAAAAGAAATTAGACAAGAGAAAATAGAGGGTTTGTGTTATGAAAAAGAAAATAAACTAGAAAGAAATTAAAAACTTAAATGAAAACAAGAAAGGACTTGGGTTGCCTCCCAAGAAGCGTTTATTTTAGGTCATTAGCTCAACCCCTTATTTGGTTCACTTAAATTATGATCTTGTCAGAGTGAGAAGCCTCCGAACTTTCCGGCAAATGACCCGAAATGTAGAGGGTTCATCATGGGAAACATATCGTGAGAAATTGCTCTATCCTTCTTCTTCTCCTTGAATATTCTCTCTAAAGGTTGGAGAAGGTACAGTTGAAGGGTCCAAGCCAAGAGTGTGATTATTACAGTTGATGTTGAGGCCTTATTATGATGAAAGTAAGATATAGGCAATAGTGGGAGTCTACAGCCTTGGGGTCACTGGCTATCCACCACTTTCCACTCTAAGGGTTGCATACTAATATCAACAACTACCTCATATATGATCTCATCATCAATCAAGCATTTATTATCAGGAGTTATAACAAGAACAACAACAAGGTTGGTTGAATATGCATCACAAGTACTTTTTGTAGGACCGTTGGTCACATGAGAGGAGGGGGGGGGTGAATCACGTGTATTTTAAAACTTATCTTTTTATTTTTTAAATTAGTGTGCAGTGGAATAAAATGGACTAAGTAAGAAATCAACCACAAGAAAATAAAGGGTTTTAACTTGGTTCAGAGCATTTGATGACTCCTACTCCAAAACCTAAATCCCTTAGACCTATCGATGGGAAATCCACTAAATTCTCTACCAGTAAACTCCTGATAGAGTAATCAAATACAAGAATATGAAGAAGAACAGTGTAACAAACTTACACTTCCTTTTGTAGATGTAATAAGTATGGACAAATAAAAATTCTTTACCAACAAAAATGGAAATCCGAATGCGCTTGCGTGTTAGTGTCAGTCTTCCAGTAGCGGTTGGGCGTAGTAGAACAGTAGTATAGCCGCAATGTGAAGATAAAGTAGTAAAACAATTGTTTGAACTCGTATGAAAGTTCTGTATGGAGGGATGACTGAACAGTGCTTTTCTGGAGTGTTGAGGGCACCTCCAACCTCATTCGAGGCGCCTCCAACCGCAAATTCAATCTCGAAATATTTGGCCTCTATTAGCTCCAATGTCTGCGGTTTCTATCAGAGTGGGTGTGCCTCCAACTCGCTTCGAGGCATCTCTGCACACCTCTGAGGCACCTCCAATGCGCTCCAAGGTGCCTTCACACAGCAAACTTCTATCCCTGAAGTTTATCTACGCGCAGGTGCCTCTGCTGGGTCCAAGGTGCCTCCACGCAATTCTGAGGCATTTCCTTGCAACGCCGAGATGCCTCAGACATTGTTCATCCAAGGTGATTATTTACAATTCAATTATACAAGTTCATGTTAGTCTAATAACAAAAAATAACTTGTAAAACAGAGTTAGTACAGTTTAAATGAAATGATTATTAATTAGATCTTATCTTCCCAAGACCAAGATCTAGTCATGGTCTTAGCTTAGACATCTAAAATAGCTCTAAGTTGGATCGTGCTTATAGTCCCACTAGGATTTATCCTCACTGGAACACTCTCCTCTGTAACTTACCTTACTTACCATTTGCAGTCACTTAACATGTCTCTTAACCCACTGGATCTTCTTGTCAGTTGTTAAGTCCACAGATCCAACTAACCTAACTAGATTTTAGCTAGCTGTCAGGTCCCGCAAACCTAGCTGGACTTCCTACCAGATATCAGGTCATACCTTGACCTATCTAGACTTCATGCCAGTTATAAGGTCCTTAAACCTAACTAGGCTTCAGCATGGTGTCAGGTCCTCTAGACCCATTAATTTCTGTACACTTGGTAAAAGTATCAGATTACATAGAATCTAACTTTAACCATTTTTCATTCATCAAAATCAAAGTTCAATTATTAGTGTCAACTGCACTAACACTTTTATTGTCTGGAGTATCATTGAATACACTATCTTCATGAAAAGCAGTAGAGGAGTCCTGTAGGGATGTATAATCATGAACACAATCACCATCAGCTTTACAGGTCATCCCCTCCAAAATATCATTTAGCTGAGACTCCGAATTTGGACTTGAAGCATCAACTTGTTGTAGGGATCGAATAAACAAGATCCCTTATTGCACCAAGAGCTCTTCTAAATCTTGAAATATGGTCTTCATTTGATTGGGAGAAAGAGTATCTGACTCTTGGGAGTCCTCCCAGTCAGTCAGCTCATCAAGTTACAACTGATGTGGTCTACCTGATAGTGAAAGATCTTGAAATTCTAACGGACTCTGATTTTCTTGAGAAAATTGCTCAAGATTTTGTATGCAGTTATAATTAAAATTTTGATTATTCATGCAATCTTGATTGTAGTGTTGAGTTGAGTCACTACAGTAACTAGTCATTCTTCTCAGAAGTGTGCTGGGGTTGAAATTTCAGAGTTTGGTGATCTCCACAATCATATCTAAAAGTACTAGGAACTGAATCATATATGTCTTGATGTTCAAGTTGGATTATATTCTGAAATTCTGTGAGAGAGGTAGTAGCCTTTTGGAAGAAATGACATATGTTGGTGTAATTTCCCCTGGGTCAAGGTTGACCAGGTTGACAAGCTTGAGTTGACTCAAGCTTGAATCATGATATTTAAGTTTTGATATTGGATAATATATGAAGATTGTGGGTGTAATTGTCCATATGAAAAATTGATGGTCAAAATTTGACCAAAAGTCAAGTAGATCAAGATTGACCGGATACTTAACTTGGAAGTCCTAACTTGAAGTTAGACAAGGACAAGTCCAACGGATAGGTTGGTAGAAGTTAAAATTCAAGTGGTTCAGTATTGACCAGACACTAGGTGATGAGAAGTCCTGGTGAGTGAAGTCAGACAGTGATAAAATCCTAGTAAGTGAAGCTAGGTGATGAAAAGTCCTGGTAAGTGAATCCAGGTGAAAAGCCCTAGTGAGTGAAGCTAGGAAGTTGGAAAGTCTTGGTGAGTGAAGTCAGACAGTTGAAAAAATCCTAGTGAGGGAAGATATGTGATGAAAAGTCCTGATAAGTGAAGCCAAGTGAAAAACCCTAGTGAGGGAAGCTAGGCAGTTGGAAAGTTTTGATGAATGAAGTCAAGTGAAAAGTCCTAGTGAGTGAAGGCAAATAGTGAGGAAGTCTTGGTGAGTGAAGTCATGCATGTGGAAATCCAGGTGGGTCAAAGTTATAACCAGATACCTAGTGTTTGGAAGTCCAAGTGGGTCATGGAGCACCAGATACTTGGCACGAGATGGTAAGTCTAAATGGGTCAAGGATTGACTGGATACTTGGTGACGAAGTCCAAGTAGGTCAAGACTGACCAGATGTTAGGCATGAGGAAGTCCCAACAAGTTAAGTTGACCGGATGTTGGGCAAGGGAACCTAGATTTGTGTTTTATCCATGTCGAGGGATGACTCTAAATCTGGTTCGACCTTCCTTGTATTTAGGGTGATGTTGTTGTTCAGTTCCTTGTATTTTCTTATGTCTGCATATCTAGACTTCTGTAATTCAAAAGTAGAAAACAAATTTTCTAAGCTACGTACCTTGAGTTCCTTAGAAATATAGTAGGCGTGTACTCTCGACTCCCATTTGGGTGTTCTCAGGAATGCATTTAGGGCATACCTCAAGAATCATTATTCATTACCGATTCTCTGAGGTTGTTAAATTTCGTGATCAGTTCTTTGATCTTGGCGTGCAGTTGAGTCACCTTTTCTCCGAGGTTGGTTAGTCGATTCTGGACCAGGTCCCATTTCACTAGCTTAGCCTCTGAGGTTCCTTTGTGGAACTGTAGAAACTGTTGGAACCCCAAGGTTGTTTTGGTGTGATCAACAAATTAAGTTAGGTCCTGTATGTTTCTAACCTTGTGTCTAAGTATGCAGGAGCTTAGGAGCACAGGTACTCGAGCGGAAGATGTAGCTAGCGAGAAGGACGGCACGCGGTGCGTTCGAGGGACGAGGTGCTGCGGAAGAGTACTCCGGTGGATGAGAAGGAAGCGTGCGGTGGTTCCGAGGGACGAAAGACGGAGCGGAAGATTGCTCGGGGAGCAAGAGACGCAGCTAGCGAGAAGGTTGGCACGGGGTGCGACCGAGGGACGAAGACTGCGGATGAGTATGCTGGTGGATGAGAAGGAAACACGCGGCGATTCCGAGGGATGAAAAGTCGGAGCTGAAGGCTGCTCGAGAAGACCGGAACTTGGGTTCGGGTGAGCCCTATTCCGGATGGCAGAGATCACCCAACTGAGCGAATCCGGAGCAGAAGACCCGGACCGAGGCGGGACTGAACTAGAGAAGAGATCCCGGACAAAAAGTCAACTACTGTTGACTTTTTGCTTCGGGGCGCCTGGAGCCGACTTTTGACCAGGATCAAGATTTGACTCGCGATCGATGGGGAGAACCCTTCCAGGCGCCCCGACCAAGGCTATAAATATAGCCTTGGTCCAGAAGCTTTTCAACGAACTCATTACTTGTAATTCCAACGCTTGTGTGCTTTAGAGTTAAGCTTCTATTCCTGTGCTTCAACGTTGTAAGAGGCTTCTCCGCCTGAAGGAGTATTCTAGTGCGCTTAACCTTCCTTGGATTAACAACCACATCGGTTGTAACCAAGTAAATCTTGTGCCTCGTCCTTTTAATGTTTTATTTATCTGCTTTGTTTATTTTACAAGTGTTAGCTTAAAGAGTTCGAGAAAGGGTTGTTTGTTTTATTTTTACAGGACTATTCAACAACCCCCTACTAACCGGCCGCAACGGTCCTACAAGTGGTATCAGAGCCGAGACGCCTCAGAAGGACTAACCGCCGTCTGAAGCAACAAAACGATGGCCGAAGATAGCATCTACCCACCTACATTCGAGGGGGAGTTTGCCGTTTGGAAACAAAAAATGGAGGTATATTTAAATCTATATTTTGGTATTTCTTTAATATTGAAAAGTGGTTATGAAGCACCAAAGACAACAAATGGAGAAGAACTCGATTTACGCCTCTGGAACAAGAAGCAACGTGACGAGTCAATGGCAAACGGTCGGGCAGAATTTCACATTCTAACTGTAATACCAAATGAAGATCTCGATAGAGTTGGCGAATATAAAAGTGCAAAAAAACTTTGGAAGAAGTTCTTGAAGCTCTACGAAGAACCTTTGGAAGCCGACAACTCCATGGACACCAAGCTGCCGACAGAACAGTCCGAGAATGAAGAAACTGGCGAAACAGCCGAACTCCATCCCGAAGCTACAGAAAGCTCATCCCAGATGAGCATCAATGAAGGGGGAGAGACTTCAGAAGAAAGTAATTCAACAAGGGGAGAACCAACGGCCGACGAGGTAAGTAAGGTATGGCCTCTACCCTCTGAACAATTGGTTCAATTAATCGAAAAATTATCTGAAGATTTTTGCGAATTAAAAATTGAATCATCGAAAGAATTTTTCGTATTAGAAAATTAGCTGCCGAACACTTCTTGCAAATTAGAAATATTATCGAAAGAATTTTTTAAATTACAAAATGTTTTGACGAAAGATCCTTGCAAACTAAAAATATTATCGAAAGAGTTTCTCGAATTGTAAAAAGTTTTGACGAAAGATTCTTACGAGTTACAAATTATTTTGTCAAAAGAATTTTACAAATCAGAAATATTGCCAAAAGATTCTTGCAAGTTACAAAATATTTTGTCGAATGAATCTTGCAAACTAGAAAAATTGTCAAACGAATTTTTACCAATTATTTGTCAATACAATTTCTTGCATGTTTAATATTTGTTGCTTTAAAGCTGAAAAAATAGTCTATCGATTAAAGTATCTCGACAAACTATTAACAGAAATTAGCATGATACAATTCTTCGCATATTCAAATGTTCTTACTTCAAATTTGAGAAATTGTAATACGTTAAAATGGAAATTTAAAACTTTCTGATAAAAGTATAAAAAATAAATAAATAAAACTCCCCTTCCAGCCAGCCGCAACGGTCCTACAGAAACTTCTCCCAGAGTTCTTTAACTGACTCGTAGATTCTGATCTGGTTGACTTCTTGTGGCAGTAGAACGCACAACAAATGAAACTTTGCTTTGTCGTTGGCCAGGAAGTTCATCTGCTGCTTTTTGGCCCAGAGGAACTCCTCCATTTCTTTGCCATCCTTGTCCTTGGATACTTCAAAATCATATTTAATAGTTAGAAGAATTTCAAAATCAGTCTTAAAAAAATACTTCTATACGGTGCATCCATAGCGCAAACTCTCCCTCAAACTTCAGAGGATGAATGCTTGATCATGCCATCGTTTTGTTACTTCAGTTAGTAGTTAGTCCTTCTAAATTGAGTATTGCTCTAATACTAATTGTAGGTTCACGTTAGGCCAACTAGAAGGGGATGAATAACCCTAAAAATAAGTTAGAATAATATTTCTTGCCTTTTAAACTAAGCAAAGATACAATATTAATTAAGAACAAATCATTATAAAAACAATAACTAAAAGTAAGAAGGCTAAAGAATTTACTTAGTACAACCTAGGTGGTTGTTAATCCAAGGCAATTGAAAGCTCACTAAAGGTCTCCTTTATTGAATGCGGAGAAGCCTCTTACACACTTTGAAAGCTCAGAATAGCTAGGAAGATCAGTACAATGATTGCTATCTAATTCCTACGTCTAAGGGGCTTTTTATAGCCTCCTCAAAAAAGTTATCGTTGCTTGGAAGTGCCTCCAAAGTCATCCAGGGAGCCTCCAACGTGGATAAAGTTTTATCCACGTTCCAACGATGAGCCAATAGCTCAGACTGGTTAGAGGCGCCTTCAATGTCATTGGAAAGACCTCCGCGCCTCTGCTTGAGGCGCCTTCAAGCTTACTTAAGGTGTCTTCACGTCTTTTTATCTAAGGAACCTCAGGCACATTAGAGGTGCCTCATACACTAAATGTGGCAGCTTCAACAATGGGCTTCCGAAGTGCCTCCATACAAGTGAGGCGCCTCGGGTCTTCAAGATCAACCTTCAAGTTACTCTTCTTTGATCCCGTTCACTTTAGTGATGCTTCGGTTGTCTCTGGGTTGAAGTCAAAAAGGCCAGCTAATGTGACGGTCAAAGTCAAGGAAGGGTCGACACTCAGGGATAGCAGGGCTGCATGGCAGGCCAAGCACTCTAACTGATCAGATCTTTTGTCCGATCAGATTCCAAGTCCATGGCTAGCCGAGTAATCCAACCGATCGGATCTTCTCTCCGATCGGATTCCGAGTCCTCCTATCTTGATGGAGATCCAAGTCCTCCTGCCTCAATAGAAGAACTGAGTCCTCTCAGCCTAATTAGAGCTTCTCGACATATGGCCTGATAGGACTCTCGTCCGATTGAATGTCGAGTCCCTGAGATGGTCAGCCTTTCGTAACCAACTCAAGTTGTCCAAAATCAATGTCCGACTTGAGAACAGAGGAGACTCGGCCAGCTCACTGTTAAAGTAGGGTCTGTCAGCTCAAAAATCCAATATCCCTCTTTGGCGTCTTGTGTAACCGTTATCAGAGAATCAAGGAAATATTCCCTGTGCAGTTCGTATGTTGGAAGTTTCCACCCTATAAGCACAGAGGTGGTGAGCCTAATTTAAAAAAAGACTATAAAATGTTAAAATGGTTCATCATATTTTAGCAATGCATCGATATTTGTGCAGAAGAAAAAAAAATAGTGTTATATAAGGGGTCTCCATCCACAACGCAGGTAAGCTTCACTCCTAGAATCTACTGTTCCTCGCTATTTCATTCTTTTCTTTAGTTCCCTATTTAACTTGAGTTTTGGAATTTCTGCGTTGGGGACCCTTTTATGGTCTGGTCATTGACGTTTTCTTCTTCTAACTTTTATTTTTGACACGCGGGCTTGATCGTGGCATCAGGTTCCTCATGCTTGGAGCCTTCTCACGATCAACCTCAAAGTCACTTGTCCAACACTCTATCTTCCCCCATTTCAGGGAAGATCATTATGTGTTTACTTATATTTCTTTAATTATTTGTAGGGATTTCTTCCAAATGGACAAGAAATAGCAGTAAAGAAACTATTGAATGCGGGTCAGGGACTTGCAGAGCTGAAGAATGAACTAGTTTTGGTTGCGAAGCTTCAACACCGGAATCTTGTGAAACTTCTCGGAGTTTGCTTGGAGGAAGAGAAGATGCTGATCTATGAATATGTTCCTAATCGAAGTCTCGATTTATACCTTTATGGTAATCATCAATTTGTCCATTCTTATGAAATGCAAGTCGCAGCACTGCAACACTGCTAATTAATCATCTGAACACTGGCCACACAGATCCTGTGAGGGGTAAGGAATTACGTTGGGGAACGAGATACAAGATCATCAGTGGAATTGCCCAAGGCTTACGATACCTGCACGAGGAGTCCCGGATAAAGATCATACATAGGGATTTGAAAGCCGGCAATATTTTGCTAGATGCAAAGATGAACCCCAAAATCTCAGATTTCGGCTTAGCCAAACTCTTTGACGACGACCAGACTAAAGGCACCACCAACCGAGTCATCGGAACTTTGTGAGTACACAGCTTGGCCTACCGATCAAGTGATCTGCCGTTTGCTTTTTCTTTGTTTTTTCTTCTGTCTGTTGTTCAACTTTGGTTGAATAAATTCCTTTGCTTTTATATATACAGTGGCTACATGGCACCCGAGTATGCAATGTATGGTAAATTCTCAATGAAGTCAGACGTGTTCAGCTTCGGTGTTCTGATCTTGGAGGTTTTGACGGGAAGAAAAAACTGCGGAAGCTATGATTCTGAGACTGCAGAGGGTCTTCTAAACTTCGTAAGTAGTAGTAGTAGTTGTTGTTTTTCAATTTAAAAAATTATTGTATGGTAATTAATGGGTTTGGGACAGGCGTGGGCGAAGTGGAGTGGAGGAGTTGCGTTGGAGATTGTAGACCCAGTTCTTGGCGACGAGTACCGAGGGAGCGACGTGCTCCGGTGCCTCCAGATTGGCTTGCTGTGCGTGCAGGAGAATCCATCGGATCGGCCCAGCATGAGAACGGTGGACCTGATGCTGAGTTCTGAAACGGTGTCCGTCAAAGCTCCTTCCAAGCCTGCGTTTTGCATCGTCAAGAGCGGCACTCGATCCGTCGCCATGTCGCCCAACGAGGTGTCCATTTCAGAACTGGAACCCAGATGATAAATTATCGATCACTCTACTGCCAGTCGGAGCTGAAAGCTAAAATAATTTCCCAGCTGCATGCTATGGAGTGTAGTGTTTAAGGATTTTGTGAACGCCATTTTGTTTATCACGAGCTTTGACGTTTAGAAATGGAGACATGGATGACTTCAGGGGATATGCAAGCACATCAGGAGTCAGCGTGTTTATTGAAAAAAATAAATATATTATTGAAAATTGTGATTGGTGTTTGACTAATCCTCTCCTGCTACAAGTCAATTGTCTCACCATGGTATAGAAAATAATTGGAGTCTAATTTTCACATTCTATTTCCAATTCCACCATGGCTTCCTCCTCCTTCTCCCTTCTGCTTCCCTTCCTCCTCTTCCTCTTCTCTTTTACCGGCGCGCAGGAGCTGTTCCAGAACTGCGATCCTAGCGCGGGAAATTTCAGCGAAAACAGCAGCTACCAATCCAACCTCGAACGACTCCTCTCCACCCTCGCCTCCGACGGCTACGCCACCGGCTTCCTCAATACCAGCGTCGGGGGAGGCTCCGACCAGGTGTTTGGCCTCGTCAACTGCCGCGGCGACATCAACGCCACCGAGTGCCGCTCCTGCCTATACACCGCCACCGCCGAAGTCACCCGCAACTGCCCTAGTAACAGGGGCGCCGAGGTGTGGTACGAGTTCTGCCTCGTCCGCTTCTCCGACCAGCCGCTGCCCACCTCCTCCTCCAACCGACAGCAGCTGGCGTTTAACAACGTGGACGACGCCCCGGAACCGAACCGGTTCGCCTGGCTGTTGGGGATGCTGATGAACCGGACCGCCGACGCGGCGGCCAATTCCAGCAAGCGGTTCGCGATCGGGGAGGCCAGCTACTACACGGCAGAGTTCCCCTCCATCTACGACGTGATGCAGTGCACGCGCGACCTGTCGCAGGAGCAGTGCAGGGAGTGCCTGGGCACTCTGTTCGTTCCGATGCCGCCGTCGTTCGTGGGAAAACAGGGGGGGAGGGTACTCGGCGAGAGCTGCAGCATGAGGTTCGAGCTCTATCCCTCCTTCTTCGAAGGTTCCCCCACCCTCAACATCTCTGTGCCCCCGCCGTCAGCGATGCAACCGGCTCCGCCGCCCACCTCCTCCGGAGGTAATTAATTATTTAATTTCGTTAATCAATTAGCTAGCTGCTTATGAACATGAACAGTCTCTCCGCTAACTAATTTAAACAAAGATCATCTAACTAATTGTATGGAAGAGTAGATTAGTTCTTGCAAATTTCCAAAGGCTTCTGCTGATTAGAAAGGAAGCTTACGATCGAGAAATTTAGAAAATTAAGGGAATTGACTGAAACAACTACTCCAGTCAGTCAACTGAGGAAGGCAATTTCATAAAGACGTGCCACTTCGTAGCCGCCCCACGTCAGCTTATTCGAATGAGGATGATTGGCGCAAATATTTACTTAATTTCTGGCCATTCATTCTTTGATCGATGCAGGGAGAGATACGACTACAGTTGTTCTGGCAACCGCGATACCGGCGGTATTCGTATTATCACTGGCCTCCATCATTTTCATTTGCTACCGGCGGCGGCTGAGGAAGCAGGCGTCATTGGGATCGCTCTGTAAGTGATCACTGAAACAAAATCAATGTATCATAGATTAATACTAATTGGTTGCTCTTTCAAATTGTAGATGAAACTGATCCGGAGAAGATCAATAGCGTGGAATCTCTGTTGTTTGATTACCACACACTAAAAGTTGCGACTGGCAATTTCTCTGAGGAGAATAAACTCGGGGAAGGCGGATTCGGAGCGGTTTACAAGGTACGACTGCTTAATTCAACAATCTTCATGAATTAGTTCACTACTGTGCTCATGCATTCTTGAGCAGGGAACGCTACCGAATGGACAAGAAATAGCAGTGAAGAGACTCTTGAACTCAGGGCAAGGCCTCGGAGAGCTCAAGAATGAGCTGGTTTTGGTGGCTAGGCTCCAACACAGAAATCTTGTAAAACTTTTTGGTGTTTGCTTGGAGCAGGAGAAGATGATTGTTTATGAATATGTTCCCAATAGAAGTCTCGACACATTTCTTTATGGTAATTATATATATCCTCATTTTTCCTCTGAACTCTATATATAATATACCTAAAGATCAATACTTTCTGTTCATCGATCTTTTAGATTCAGTAAAAGGGCGAGAACTGCATTGGGGAACAAGATACAAGATTATCACAGGAATTGCTCGAGGCTTGCGCTATCTACACGAGGAGTCTCAGCTAAAAATCATACATCGAGATTTAAAAGCCAGCAACGTTTTGTTAGATGCAGAAATGAACCCCAAGATCTCAGACTTCGGTTTAGCTAAGCTTTTTGATGTCGATCAGACTCAGGGCATTACGAATCGAGTTGTGGGAACTTTGTGAGTTGACTATCCCAATTAATGTAATAACTACTGCTCCTTGTTAAAAATTGTAATTCCATTAATTGCAGCGGATACATGTCGCCGGAGTATGCAATGCACGGGCAGTTTTCGAGCAAGTCTGATGTATTCAGCTTCGGCGTTTTAGTTTTGGAGATTTTGACGGGAAGGAAAAACACTGGTTCGTATAATTCTGAAATGGCAGAAGACCTTATGAGCTATGTGAGTATATAATTGAAGCACAACTACGCTATCTGTTTTCTGTTTAGTGATCAAAAAGCTTGTTTGAAACAGATATGGGGGAAATGGGATGGAGGTGCAGCATTGGAGATCGCAGACCCAGCTTTGGGTGGAGACTATGAAGCGAATGAAATGCTGAGATGCATTCAGATTGGGTTACTATGTGTTCAGGAGAGCCCATATGACAGGCCGACCATGTCCACTGTGGTTGTGATGCTGAATGCTGAAACTGTGTCTCTTCAAGCTCCTACCCGGCCGGTATTTTCTATCGGGCATAGTCGTCTCGCCGTGGACTCGGGCTTCAGCTCGAACGCTTCTAGTAATCGAGTCGGAGCGTATGACAGAGACAATAAGTCATTGCTCATCACACCCACAGCAGAGGATGTCTCCATTTCAGAAGTAGAACCTAGATGAAAAAATACTGAGACTTTCTCCATGAAGTTTGGATGTTTGGAGTTTCAAACACATTAGCACAGAGAAATTTTAGCTTAATTGTTTTGCTATGGAATTTCCTAGTAGACACAACTAAACTAATGAATATATCTGAAGTGTGGATGGATTGGATTCTCTTTGGTTCTTATAAATTTCAACTCTGACTTAATCTATATCCACATCCTTGAGGAATGCAAATAAAGAAACAAGTTAGTATGAAAAGACAATGATTGAAAAAATAATGTAGAAAATAGTCTTTTGTGGGTTAGTCTTTGTTTGAAAATAAGTTTAAAGTTATTTATCAGCCACACCTGAAACATGAAACATACGAGATCAGATTTTTTGTTAAAGATTTTTTTAAAATTTTAAATTACTTTAAAATCAATTTACGAGTCCATTCAAGCCAGCTGAATTCCTCTCGACATGCATGTTCTCCTCTAATTAGCTTTACCTAAATTGAGATTCAAGCTAGTTAGAAACAGTCTCAGCTACCACAAAACTAGTGCAAACCTTAATATTCTTGCCTTCAGTCTGAACATTGATTCAACAAAAGCATTTCAAGATAGAAAATTGAGAGTACAAGCTAGTTAAAAACACAAAAGCTAGTACTAGCAAAATTACGCGAATGCATTGGAATAGCTAGAGATTCTTCTTTAAGTTGAGCTAGCAAGCGAGTGGACACTGAAGCATCACATAAGCAAGCTCCTAATGATGGCAGCTTGATCGCTACTGCTTTCTTCCAGCAGCTTCGACAGTCTCTCGCTCAAGTCATCGACCTCCCGGTGCAAGCTTCTGATGTAGTTGCAGGTTTCCTGCAGCACCTTGGCTGCCGATGCCTGCACCGACAAAATCTAAAATTTGAATTGCAGAAATGGCGGCTTTGCTACCTTGCTCAATGACAGACACTTGAACATCAAAACTTACTCTATCGTTTCTGCGAATGCCGGCCTCGGGGAGGACGGATTGCAGCTTGGAGACCAGATCATTGATCTGTTCATCCGTGATCCTGGACGAGCCTGATTGCCTCGCTCTGTTTCTCCTGCTCGACATCTTTTGATACTGTCGAAAGACCAGTTAGAAGCTCAAGTGACAAGGTTTAGGAAAAGCTGCAGCAGAGGAGGAACACAAGAGAGCTAGAGAACTGTTTAAATACTGCAGTTAGCTGAGAAGGTGAGATGGAATATGCAAACCACGTTATGTTGTGGTTTTAAAAAATCTGTACAAAAAACATAATTAAGGCGTTAGATTTGGACCAAAGCATAGTTAACTATGTTCACGAATGGATTAATTGTGAAAAGTGTTTTTAAAACCAGGAATCTGCTGTAGCCTGTAGGAAGATGATTGTTCACCCATGGCATTTTCTTATTAGATACTAGTTTTGCACAATCGAATCACTAGCTAGTAGAGCATTAAACATGATTTGTTCAAGAAATTTCTGTTTATTCAGCTAGGAAATAAATTTTCAGAGTAGGAGATCTTTCTTTCATCTCATTGTAATATTCCACTTCGAGAATATATAAAAATATTTTCTTGGCCAACCAATCACAGCTGAGCATTTTGGATCTACCTAACATGTATGCTTACAAGATAGGACGCTGAAACAAGCAATAGAATATAGGGAAGAAGTTCTTGAAGATCTAATTAATGATGAACTGACACTTCTGCTAATAATGTCATTGGTATACAGAGAATTAAGTTAAACACACAGTACTAATTAAGCTTAACTAACACTGATAAATTGTATTTAAGTGGCAATTTGCAAGAAAAAAATAGAGATATTAACAGTATCACCTGGATCCAACATTTAATATTGTTAAAGTTAATCAATCAGTGAAATATATCGAACCAAGTGAAGTTTCCTGCATGCTGCAGGCGGCACATGATTTGGATCCCATCGACAGCGAAGACACTGAATTAAAATTAATCCTGGGGTTTTCTGATTCATATAGTTTAATGCATTGGTTCTGTACTGGACTTTGAATTGGTTAATAGGATCGTCCATGGAGGGATCCAATGAAGTTGATCTTCCTCCTGCTTTCTGCGTTTGGGGTCAATGCAAGAGTGATGAGGAATCACATGGAACCGTAAGGAGTGAAAGATGTGTGTAGTTCTTGAAATTTTTTTTTTCTTCATGCAAGTCAATTTGATCAAGATTCTTTCACGGATATCTTTACTCTAATGTTTATGCTATTTTTTATAAGATTTTATTGGCGATTGGTTGGACGGTTACAAAAATACAAGGTGATCAATGAGTTTTTACAGGATCGTAATAAACTTTAATGGAGGCAGAGAGCATTCACATGCAGAATGGTGTGTTTTCTCATACCCTACTTTTGATTAATGATTATTTAATTTGTGGTATGATCCGGCGATAAAGACAGAGGACCCCCTTTGAGGGGAGTCAATGTCGCGTGGAGGTCAAAGGTCAAACGGCCGACTGGGGAAGGGGGGACCGATCGGCCGAACGGGGTCTAAGCAGAGTCAAAGACAACCCGATGAGGACTCGGCTTTTCGACGCTCATGGGGAACAGGGTAGCCGGGCCGAGCGGGCAGCCTGCTCAAACCGAGGCTTAAAGTGGCAATGCTGTAAACAAGTAGCCAAGCACGCGACCGGGAGTCTTCCCGGCCGGACCAACAATATGCTCGCCGAGCGGGTGGGCGCTCGGCGCGGGTAAAAGAGGACAAGGGCAAGAGGACATTGGAAAACATCTTCTGACAACAGGCATGTTTAACGATCAAACCATACGCAAAATCTTACGACAGAAGGTTCTGCTGTCCCATCAAAGAGGTTCTCGGACTGTAGCAGTATGGTGTTAGACACGCTCCTCTAGTAAGCCCATGCTAAGGTATGGGCAAAGGACACGTATATGCCTTGTTAGGCGTGCCTGAGCCTCCCCACAGCTCTATATAAGAGTCCCCAGACTTCGCCGGAGGTACGCAATCACGCGATCTCACATCTTCGAAGCCACTATCATTTTCCTCTTGCTTGACTTGAGCGTTGGAGGGTCGTCGTCGGGAACCCTTTCCCGGCCCGACTTCCTTGTAGGTTCGTCAGAGATCCGTACGACCGGTCAGAGATCCACGTCATCAGATCGGAGAGCGCCACGTGTTCAGCGTCTATTGATTCAGCGTTCGGACAGGATCATGGTACATGAGCTAAATTTGTAGATACTGCTGAGAGGAGTGTGTTTAACCTAGTTTAGTGTGATTAATGGTATAAACATATGAGATCATCACATGTGAAGAAAGATTTAATTTCTCTGAAACCATCATGATAATATTCAATCACAGTGCATGGCCACCACACCATTTGTTATGTTTTTATCTTCGTGATTTCAAAAAAATATATATATTTTTTCAAATTAGTTAATCCTTCAACTGTACTGTATATATATTATGGAAAGATTACCACATTGTAAGCATTAAAGCTTAAGAAGAGCCTCGTGGCACCACATGCACATTGTTAAACAATTTGTTTAATTTATGATAGATTGGAGTTTTGCCATCACATTATTGCGATCCTAAAATTATTTAATTATCAACCATCAACAATATTTTTCTTTTAAAAAAAATACGATCATCTAGTTTTGATGCTTTAGATTTGGTTTTTATTTAAAATTGTACATAGGGAAGAGTGCATTAGAATCATGGATTAGTTTGTACATTTTGATATGATCAAAAGTTTGGTCTCAATTTTTAATTTCCATCGGAAAGAGTTCGTTAACATCGTGGATTAGTTTATGGTGCGGTGAGCAGGTTAATTAAGAAGCACAGGGGGGAAATTTTATAAAATTGGATTGGATAGATCGATTCAGTGAGTTAAATTAATAGTCAAAGATTTAGTTTGATTTGATCGGTCGGACTAAATGTAGAATTTCTAGTTGAAAAATCTGATTCAATCGAATAAAGACAATTATATATAAGATTTTGGATGATTTGAATGATCACATTTATTGCAACTTGTTTACTTCATAGCCTTATGATTCAGGCCACGAAATAGAGCCGGTACAATTCTTTTTAAAATTACAAATGCTGATAATTATATTGGATGTAAATAAACAAATATTGAGCCACGAAATAGAGTTTTTTAAATGCTGATATAATTCTATGTTACGACAAAGTTAAAACTCCTTTTCAAGTCATTATATGAATTTAATCAGCAACCTCTAATGAAAAATCTGCTGAATCTAATATGTACAAACATCCTATATCCATTTGTTATCACTGCCCTGTTGGCTCAGATGTTTTAGAAACAGTAAATCATATAGCCATAAAGATTCTAGAGTAAAACAAGAAAATGAAAAAGGGTTAGTCTTTGCAAACATTTCAATGGTGTCCTAGCATTCTACGTGGCATTCCAATATCTGTGCAGAAGCCACCATGGGGTTCTCCTATCTTCCCCTACCCTGATAGAGCAAGCTTCAAGTTGATCTTTCTAACATCCACTCCCTCAGTACATGTTTTAATTTGCTCAAGCTTCTATTAGCATTCTGTAACAAAACAAAGTTGGAATCCAAACGGGTCGGAGAAGAATAGACTGACAGATATATCTAATCCAGCAATTGAAAAATATGTTTTCGATTTGTAAATTTTGACCATTATATTATATATGATTGACCCATCGTTGATGAACTTGACCATTATATTATATATGATTGACCCGTCGTTGATGAACTCACATTATGAAGGGCAGCGACTCTCATTTCTGCATTTGTTATTTGAGACTCTATTTCTTCTTCTACTTGCCCAATAAGCTGTTTGTGTGAAGCTTCTGCACATTAAACCAAATAAAACCACTGTGTGAAGGAAATTATTATCCATATAAGAGAATTGCATCAGGTCTTTAAAAGAAAGGCAAACTTCATGAAACTGTATGATTTACCTTTTGTGAATTCAAGATAATGTGGCATGAATATAACGAGCACAAGCAACACCTTAAGAAAAGAATAATCTAACTTTTTTGAAAAAAAAAAAAAAGGGCATACTCAGTGTATATTAAGCTAGAAAGTCTAGTTACAGTGTTCCGTTACAATGCATCAGCTCTTGAAAAAAAAAAATGAGGACATAGCAAAAGAAAGAAAGACCCAGCAAACTACGGGAAAGTTAAGAGTAGAGAATGCCAACAACATAAAATATAGAAAGATTTAAAGAGACTGTGTGAAAAGAAGCTTAGAAAAGAAAAGAATGATCAAAGGGAAATGCTAATGCAAGTAATGTTGCGGTCAGACATCTTTAAGCTGTGTTCCTATCACATGATCCAGAACCTAGGGTTTGCTTTAGGAGAACAACCAGAAAGAAAACTTGGAAAACGACTAGTGCCTTCATGCATTTACCTGCCATTACATCTAATGCACAAGTCATGTAAGCTGTGTTCCTATCACATGATCCAGAACCTAGGGTTTGCTTTAGGAGAACAACCAGAAAGAAAACTTGGAAAACGACTAGTGCCTTCATGCATTTACCTGGCATTACATCTAATGCACAAGTCATGCTCGCTCATATATGCCTGTTATTTGTTTAATTAATGTCTAATTCTCCTATCCTAACAATTCTCAAATTTGACTTCATGCGCTAACTACATGAAATTTAAACACTTACGCTGCTTATCAAAACCTCCCTTCAGCTGTATCTTGTATGCTTCTATTTCCTCGAAAGTGTTTCTGCAGACATGGAGGTGCTCACCTACCTCCTCCTTGAACTTGTTGTGTACGAACTCCAATCTTTCTTGTTGTTCTGTGACTCAGAAAATAATGAAATAAGCTAAAATAATTTAAAGAGCTCAGGGAAACAGTATAACTGACAAGGACACAATTGACAACTGAGGCATCTTGCAAGCTTGTATTTACTCAAACTCTAGCTTCAAATGGTAGCCTGATGAGGCTAACAAAGTGAGAATGCACATGAAATTTTATTGAGCAATTTAATAATTCACCAAGTGAATTCATTGATCGCAGTGAAGTCTGTACCTCTGAATTTAGACTCTAAGCATTTTTCTTTCAATTTGCCAGCACTGAGGAACTTCCCACTGCAAATAGTAGAAGAGACTTTCATTAAAATTTTACCCATTTGTTGTAAATGTGAATAACTTACATATCTTTTTCTATCCGAGATTCAGCATGTTGTAGTTGCTCGCATACTTTTTCCCTGACATCTGAAAGTATATCTGAGCTTTTTTTGCATATTTGTGACCTTATTTTGGTTTTGAATCTTTGAAGAACTAGTGCCAATTGGATTACAGCCCTGTCACACGCAGGTAGATTGGTAGGAAACATGAGCAGGAAAAAGAACAGCTATTTTAGACCTGGGCGTCCTGAAAAAATACAGGCATTTGGTAGTGAAATGGATGAACCTTTCCAAGCTATCCTCTGGATACTGCTCCAAGACTTCATATGCTCCAGAAGGTTCTTCAGTTTCTGTATTAGAGTAAAACAAAGTTAACCTCAACCGTGGACATGGATGAGACAAAACATGAACATTTAGTTAAAGTAGAAAATGATAGGGATAGTATATTTTTGCTTATCATAAGGGTGGGTTTATTGATGAGAAGAAAGGATCGGTTGGGGGAGGAGATAAACTTAGAGAAAAATAAACAAGAGTGATAGAGCTCCATGTATAATTTTGTGAGCATTAGGACCCTCCTTCCACCATCCTAATTTTCCATCCAAGTAAATTCAGTATTAATCATCATCACACTGCATCCTTTCGTTTGACAAAATCCAACAGCATACTAGGACTGCTATTACTAAAGGGTAGCATCCGAAACTGAATAATCAAACTTAAAAAATTCAGCCAATCATTTAACCAATTTGGTTTTAGTTGGGAAAATAAGAAAATTTCATTTTCAAGCTGGAAGTCTTTACTAACAAAACTAAAACAGTATGGCCTGAACACCATAATTGACCAGGATTAAGATTAAGATTATAAAAAATGAAGCACAACAAATTAAGTCAATTCAACTCATTAAACATGGCATGTCTTGTGGAAGATCATTTCTTAATTTTTCATACTGAAATAAAGTTATAGCGTCAACATCCAAAAAAAGAAATTGGAAGTAAAATCAGGTAGGAAATATTTGAAAAGAGTATATAGTATTTTCTTTTGGGAAGGTGGGGTCACCAAGTATCCACTATCTGTGTGTATCTCCACTATATTCGAAGCAGTACCATTTATGAGCATTTAATATAATAAAATTTAATGATGGAACTCTGTAATGCTACAGTTGAGATTGCAAAAGGTGATAACTTACAAATGGTCATGAACAATGCACGTAGTACCATTACCATGTTGTATTTGACAAATCATCATATATATGATTTCAGAAGAAAGAAACTCAATGTATAGCAAGAGTATTCCATAATTATGCTACCACATAATAAAAAATAAAAATAAAACATCTGTAATTTTCTTGACTTAATTTACCAGTATCTGCATCTAGTGTTTTTGGAGCTGGAAACCCAATCATTAAATACTAAAGCCATATGCATCCCAAATGATGACATTTTCATAATTGTAATTGACCAATTCTAAAAGCAATGCAGTTCCTACTCATAAGAGATAACATTTAACCTTTGCATCTTTCTCACTGCCCACTGCAATAACATGCTGTTGACAATCAAAACTTAGAAAATGGTGACAATAGGCAACATCCTCATCAGCAATCAGGACAGTGGCCAATGATATTAAATGGGGTTGAGTAGAAGAAAACACCAAGATAAACAAGGAGAGTTATTTCTATAACAACATTGTATCTAGTATGTCTATGATTCCATTTAACATCAATGAAAAAGAACAGAACAATTGAACTGTTGAACATGATGAGCAGCATTCAATTAAACAGGGATCAGGTGTCAAAGAGCTATTGTATAATTGTATCTGAGGCAATGAACGAACTGAAACAGAAATTACAACAAGATTGCAACAAATGGGAAACAACTGAATCAGATACAATTAATCCACAAGCATATCATTGATAAATAAATAAGAAATGATCAGATGTTAGCCAATGACATATGTTTCAAACTTAGCCACTAAGATATCTGTTTCAAAAGGTCAGCATTCTACAAACTATAATCAATAAACAAGGGATCATCCAAGTTCATTAACTAAATAAAGGGAAATATTAAACAAACAGAAATCACAAGCAAAATAAAAAAGACATGGGTGAATTCAATTATTGAACTCATTTGGATCATGGAAAATCCCAACTATTAAACATGCATTTTACACAACCATACCCCACTCAACCAACACAAGGAATCTGGGAAACTGCTAGGTTCAGACTACTCCCTAACCAATAGTTATCCATGATTAACCATCAAACCATGTTGATCATTCTAAACAGGCAAAATGTGTGCACTTCAAAGTTATAATTTCACATCTAATAAGAAAAAGGTAGCAAGACAAATTGATAATTATGCTCACTTGCACAAGACTATCACATGAAAGTTAAGCACCTTTATAGAAAAAGTCACTTGGCTGGCATTTGTTTGGGGAAAGAAAAGGTTGTTTCTTAATTTCATTTTCTTCTTCCTCACTCAGAAGTACCATATTCTCTGATTCAAGAATCTCCACTGTCTGTTCCTTAACATAATTAAGGCAAATGAAATAAGGAGACAAAGAAGAGGCAACCTACAAGACTATTTTAGAAGAAAGACAACAACAAAAAAGGATACAACAGATTCCATGTCTGAATCTAAACTATCAGTTTTGTGTTTGTGTTTCTCCATAAATTTTGACTTAGAAGATGTTCTTAATCTTCTCGTAGTTGTTGGACTGTAAAGGTCCTCATCCAGTAGTTTACATCTTGGTGAAGGTGACCTCGCATTCATGGCAATATTTAGATCCTGAACATGCATGAGTGGGATTGTTTTCTGCACTGATGGATGTTTAACTTTGTTTTCCAGGTACACATTATTTGGCACTTCGCTGTCAACATGTTCCCATGAATACCTCTTCCTTTTTAGGCTATTAGAATGTTTTTGAATGTTCGCAGTGCTTGTTACGAGTGGAGTGACCAAATAACTATCTGCTTCAGATTGTAAGTGGCGTTTCAGACCCTTCTTTGATGCTTCTGGCTTTTCTTTTTCCTGCTCAACCATCTTCTCTTGATAAAAATTCAGCTTTTGAGTCTCAACTTGTTCACATGAATATCTCGTCCTTCTCAGACAGCCAGATTCTTCTTGAGTTTCTGCACTGTTTGCAAGCGGAGTGACCAAATGCTTATCTACTTCTGATTGTAAGTAGAAGTTGGGATCTTTGTTTAATTTCTGTGCCGTGTCTTTGTCATGCCCAACCAGCTCCTCTAGAAATAAATTTGGTGTTTGACTCTTGACAGATTCACATGAAAGGCTCTTCTTTTTCAGACTAATAGAATGCCCATCTTGAGTTTCTGCACTGCTTGTTACAAATGGAGTAACCAAATGTGCATTTGCTTCTAATTGTGACTGGTGATTGGGATCTTTCTTTGATGTTTGTGGCTTTCCATTGTCATGCTTAATCATCTTATCTAGATACACATTTGGTTCCCAACTCTTACCATGCCCCCTTGAACTCTTCTTTTCTGGACTACCAAAATGTTGTCGAGTTCCTGCACTGTTTGCTACAAGCTCAGGAATCAAATTCTTATTTGCTTCTGCATGTAATTGCTGGTAGGTACCTTTCTCTGATGTCTTTTGCTTGTCATGATCATGCTGAAACAGTAAATTAGCAGAGGGCCTTGTTTCTTGTCTTCTATGTGTTGCTTCATCTGGGGATGGCACTGTTTGTCCTCTTCCATTGGCTTCTAAAATTTTGACAGAAGAAAACATTTCAGGAAAATGAACTTCCGGTAACTCAAATCCCTTCTTTTTCAGTTCCCTTTTCATCCCTTTAAATCCATTGGGATTATAGTTAATGTGCTGGGCTGAATTTACTAGTTTTGTTTCCACTCCATCAAAGGTAAAGATGTTATTTTCTCCCAGTTTCTGTTTAGATTCAGAACTCGATGACAGAGGAATCTTTCCATACACACTGCCCTGGCACAATTTCTGAAATGTTTTAGATGAAGCCTTCTTTTGAGTCAGAGAGCGTGTAAGAGGTCTTCTGATGATTTCATTTGGACTTTCTGAATCAGTCTCAATAGTATCTGACTTCATTTTGTTCCTATTAGATTTTCTTTGTCTAACTTTTCTTTGATTTTTGTTGAATGTTTTTCTATCTCTGACAACTGGAGAATCTATAATCTGATGGCTCTGTGCAAACTTACCAGATTGATCACTGTTGATGGCGTTCTTGTCTTCAGGTTTAGGCAATTCTATTTTCTGCTTGCTCTCTGATGCCATGTTTAGTATCTCCTGAAGCTTTGCCTTCAAGCCTTCATTGTTATGCTTAATCATTTTATCTGGCAACACCATATTAACACCTTTATGCAGCACATGCATTTCAGTATTTGCAGCCTGCTCTAGTCTAATTCCAGAAGCAATACAACCTGTTTTCTCCTGCATCCTGTCCTGTGACTTGTTCGTTGAAGCTTGATTTCCAGACAAAGTTTTCATTGGAGTTGGCATTTGATGTTGGAACTTCACATCTTTGGCATTCAGTGTTCTACTTTTAGTTGTGTTCTCAGAAATTTCAGGATCCCTATTTTTCTTTATAACATTTTCATCCAATTCATGTCTCCTATGCCAAGATGATAATCCAACACCATCTTTGGTTTCTCCTTGGGATCCCAACTTTGGGTACTTCTCAACAGTAATACCGATGGATACTTTTGGATATCGTTCTGGAGGACAGTCATTGGTTCCCAGACTCGGGCAATCATTTGATCTAGCCTACATTATGCTTAAAAACTTAATAAAATGGAGGAATCTATTTGATGGTCAAAACATGAAAGAAACATTTAACTTGACCCAAGAATGAAAAAGGGAAACACTAAAAGAAATCAATCCTAATGCATGATGTTCCATTAATAATAATAAAAGAGAGAGAGAGAGAGAGGCAAGCAAGCTGACAGACAAGCATACATTTAATAACTTTGGTAACTTAATATCTGTCATTTTCTTCTTCAGCTAATTGACTATGGACATCCACTTCTAGATTGAATCTGATAAAACAGCAAAAAAAAGTCAGAAAATAATGGTATGACAAGAGGAAAAAGTGCTCTTTGAAGAGAATCCTACTGGACGCTAGTCCAATTTAACTCCAGCAAATAAGAACGTGGTAAGAAAAGAAGGAGAAAATTTTGAAAAATATAACAAAGAAATCTTTTAGCCATCCTTGTATGTATTCCTTTCATGTGATTTTCTTGGATCATTTAAATCTTAATTTACATTGTGCTCAACTCTTTTCCAATGTTTTACTTATAGAGATGGTGTCCAAATGGAGAGGGTCAAAAATGAACAGAAGGAGATCTTTTCTTGAACATTGGTGATAATTAGACATCACCTGTATGGAAATTTTTTTCATTCCCTCCCTCGTCCAACTTTTGATCTCTTCTCTTTTCTTTTTTTCTCACCTTCTTTTGGCTCCACCTTTTCCTTCATCTACAATACTTATCCCTCCAAGTAAACATAGTCTTCAAGATTCATCCTCAATTAGATCAGAATTTGAGGATGAATTATTGTCATTAGACTCATCATTGTCCAGTTCAGATATGCAAAATATTCAAACTTTGGAAACCCCTCCTTAAATGGCCGAGGGAAGTAGCTGCCATGTAGCAGTCTTAAACAAAATAAAACTTTGTAACAATAGCTAGTCGAATAACTTCAACTGCGCTTTTGTTTATTTTTCTCTGTTTATTTCGCTAGTTTTTTGGGTATGATTCGACTCAAAATAAAAAACTATCCTATTTGTATCTTAAAATACCAGTACAAAGTGGGCGGGTAATTTCCTGCAACATAATTTATTATGATTTTTATGTTTTGAGAATAACCTATGATATGGTAATCTAAAATTAAACCGATGTGAAAAACAAATTTGAATCTGAAAATAAGGGGGCCTCTCTTATAAACTGATGAGAGACTAGGCACAAGTAATTTGAAAATTTTGTTACATAGAACAAAATCTGCATGCTTTCCTCATATATCTCTTGTCCTAATATTGCCAATAACAAAATTATAAAAAAGCACAATGTCTAAGAAATGTGATCAAACTATGCTAACAAGGGAACAAGCCAGTTGCTTACAAATTTATAAGTAGTAGACATCGAGAAAGCATATGCCACAATGGTGTTCTAATTAGAAAGGAAAATATTGACTGCTATTTTTTTTTTTTAAATAGCAGAACAATATTCCCAAGATATCTGATCCATATTCCAACAAGTCCAGGAAAATGAGCAAAACCTAATAAACAACAACAGAAAATTCAAATTATGCAAATACGTTTCATAAACAAAGCTCGAAATCTTCACTTCTGACACTATATTGGTGAAACGAGATCAGCTTCCCGTGTGAAGCTCTAATGAAACCTTACTCCCCGGTAAACCCTAACACATTGAAAGCACAATGGAAGCGAAGCGGTCAATTAATCCCCACTCAAACAAACACAAAAACCCTAAGTTCCTTTTTCAAAAGCACCAAAAACCTAAATTACTTGCGAAGCGGCAATCAGAATCCCCTCAATTCGCGTAGCAAAACCACAGACATTGTATCGATCTAATGCGAACACCCATAGAAGAAACAGAACAGGACAGAAAAAAAGCGCAGATGAGGGGAAAAAATAGATCAAAGTTTCCGAGTAAGTCCATCTCAGAAGCTAAGCCGAAAGCATCTGCGATTGGAAGATATCTCACCTCCGGCTCCATCTTGGGCAGATCTGAACTCAGAACTCTGAAGCCTTTCACCTCTCCCTCTCCCTCCCTCTCTCTCTGTCTCTCTCTCGGACTTCAAATCTGAAACGAAGGGCGGGTTCCCTCCAACGCTAACGGAACGAGCGCCGCCATTCTATAACGTGGATCGTGCGGGCTTCTAACAACTTCGAATGTACCCAATGTTTCACCATGTCCACTTGTCCACTCCGACTAAGCAAGAGTTTGTGCATCCGATTCAACAAGAGGCTTTGCTGGTACTTGAAGCAGAAGAAATGAAGAAGTCACTTCAATTAGACCTAAACGACTTGGCATGCTTGAAACCGACTCCGAAATTCGAATTGGATCTGAATCCGACCCGATTTGGTTTCTTATATAACCGGTGAAATTTTCTTCGGGTCATAAAAAAAAAATAATTCCACGCTTTATACTCGCTCCATCGGACCCAGGGTATATGACTGGGTAACTACATTATTGATTGGGTCCAACGTAGCCCAGAAACTTCTAGATTGCTTTCACCCAGGCATCTATAAATTACAATGAACCCCTTTTTTCAGGTCTCTCCAAAACCCTCCCAACTCATCGATAACCTTCCAGGTCTCTCTTTTCCATCCTTCTGCCCCTGATCACCGCCGCCATGGCCATAATCTCCGAGATCGAGGAAGAGATGCAGCAGCAGGAGGCGCCTGCCTCCTCCTCTCCGATTCCCGCCTCGACGACGGATGCAGACGAGGAGGTCTTAGCATCGCTTCTCGCCAAGAAGGGCCCCCTTCCCTTTCTGGAGGCCGCCATTGACCTCGTTAGGCGTCGAACGGAATTCTTTAAGGACGAGGCGGCGGTGGGCAAGGTCGTCAAAGTAGTAAACGCCGCCAAGGAGAAAGCCGATGCCGAGGAGAGTTTTAAAAAAAGGGCCGCTAGCGAGGCAGCGAAGGCCGAGAAGCGGCTCAAGGAAGAGGTCCAAACTGTTCCGGTGAACACGGAGGCCAAGGATCCGGAGACGACGGAATCTTCTTCCAAGCCAGATGAAAAGGATGGTTTGCGGAGTAAGCGCTGCTCTTCCTTGTTTTCATAAACTTCAGTATATCATATCATTTTTTTCTCTTTTTAAACTGTATTGTTGGGAGGCGCCTAAATCTACATTGAATTAGTTTAATTTTGGTATTGTGACGTAGTTTGACTAAGAGCTGGACAAAGTTTGAGCCTTTAGGGTTACCCCGTTCCCCTACCTGAATGCTCAAACTTGAATGCTTAAAATTTTTGTTATTCATATTTGGATTGAATGTTGCAAATTACATTTTTCTCTTGCAGAATCATTGAAATTGCAAATTTAGTTGCTTTTGCGAGTAGTGCGCCCTTTCTTTTTATTAGGGGTTTCTCTCTGATTTTGAATTTAGCTTCGTTATTTTTGTGAAGTCTTTTTGGTTTAAGATTCACTTTATTAATATTCTGTTCCTTATCTTGCAGAACCAAATTCTGGTAATGGATTGGATTTAGATAAATATTCATGGATACAATCACTTCAAGAGGTCACTGTTAATATACCAGTTCCTCAGGGAACAAAATCAAGATTTGTTACTTGCGAGATCAAGAAAACTCACCTTAAGGTTGGATTGAAGGGTCAACCTCCAGTTATTGATGTAAGTGTGTATATTGCATATATGTTTCTCTGCTTCAGACTATTGCTAGAAAGTCTTGTATCTCACCCATATAAATTTACCTGCAGGGGGAGCTTTATCAACCAGTGAAGGCAGATGACAGTTTCTGGAGCATAGGTACTTCAACATGAACACATTTTGTGCAAATTATATGTTTGTTTTTATATCTTAAAGTCAGATGTTTCCTTACAGAGGATGGGAAATCCATTTCTATACTACTAACCAAGCAAAACCAGATGGAATGGTGGAAATCTGTGGTGAAGGGTGACCCTGAAATCGATACCCAGAAAGTTGAACCCGAGAATAGCAAGCTATCTGATCTAGATCCTGAAACTCGCCAAACTGTAGAAAAGATGATGGTAATTGCTTCTCTTTTTTTTTTTCTTTTTTTTTGCTTCCAATACATTAATGTGGTTTTTTTTTCTAATTTAGACAATCTCTTCATTATCAACTCGTCTGATTAGTGAAAAATCTATAACACTGATCTCTATTGTTGCCATATTTCACATGAATCTTTCTATAGTAATCTTTGCTTTCAATGGCGGATTTATAAACAAACTGGTTAGCTAGTTTTGCCTCAGAAGATGAGGAAAGGCTTTGAACCAGTGACACTTTAAATGGTTTGGTTAACACCCATGCATGATTTGTAGGAATAGCTACTCTATTCCTTGTGAAGATTGATGAAAATACGTTTGCATTAGGTATCCAACTTCGTTGACTAATGCTGGAATGACCAACCCTATCCTATGGAAGTTTCCCAATTTTGTTAGAATTAATGAAGGGATATTTTATACATGTATATATAGGAAAAAGTTATGTTGCATCCCTAGTGTGTGCGGCAGGGGTGCGCGCCTGAGGGGCTGGTGCCCATGTGGGGCACTTGCCAGGGGGCAGTGCCCCTCAAGCATGTATGACAGGGGTGTATATATATATCCTAAATCTTAAATCATAAATCCTTTTAAAAAAAAATTAACACGAAGTGCGCATTGATGGGGCGTAGGGTAAAAGTATCTATATCAGTTAACCTATCTAAAAATTTTATCCTGAATTGTGGGTGGGGTAGTTAAAAATCTTTTGCATCTATCCTATCTATTTCTTAAATTTAGATTTGATGAATAGTGTTGCTCTAAATTTAGGAAATGAAATCTTTACCCTAAAAGTAAAATAATATTTTTTTTCAATCTCTCTCCTTCCGTTCATTTTTTTCAATCTCTCTCCTTTCACTCATTCCATAAATATAATAATAAAAAAATAAATGAAAGAAAAGAAAATAATAAAAAATTGAAGATAATAGAAATTTTAAGACGGTAGTGTGTAGTGAAAAGTGTATATATATTTATGAGAGACAGAGAGAGTGTGTGTGTTATTATATCTTACCCGACTCCCTGTGTGTGACGCGGAAGTGATCTTGGCGTCCGGAATCACTGCACTTTTGAGCACCCAAATCACTGCCCTATTCACTCAGTCGCCTATGCAGGTCGTGTATGGGGAGTATTGATTTTATATATATATATATATAAAAGAATTGTGAACTGCTTCAGTTGCTCATGTCAAAGCAATTTTCTTGTTTATCTATATTATATTTCTTTCTGTTATGTCTTGTATTGTTATATATGCACTCAAATGGTTTGTTTAAGTTGTCATTGGCTATTTGGGATGATGATGATTTTTTTTTCTTTTTTTTTCCGTATGGTACTTCATAGATGAATTTTATTGGATTTGGTACTCTGATCAATTTTATCCCTGATAGACGCCATAAATGTTTTTTACTAATTATCATTTTGATTATGCAATGTATTCTTTCTTAAACTCAATGGTTTTTGTTTTCAGTTCGATCAGCGGCAGAAATCCATGGGTCTTCCAACAAGTGACGAGATGCAAAAGCAAGAAATCCTCAAAAAATTTATGGCTCAGGTGATTGCGCTTCTCTTTTTGCCAACATCTTCTTTCTTTGTCTGTACTTGTCTGCACATGTTCTATTGAATCATTTGACTGCTTTGTTCTGTGCAGCATCCGGAGATGGACTTTTCAAGGGCGAAAATAGCCTAATATTATGACGTCAGATCAAATACGTCCGTGGACAATGTGGGTTATGGAATTAAGTTATGGAATTAAGAAAAGCATATCTTCTTGAGTCGATGCTTTGGTTATGGCAATGTTTTGTTATCTTGTCTCTAGACTTTAGATAGCATTATTGATTTAAGATGTTTTGTTATGCTACATCCATGGTTTGATGCTGTGTTTGAACTGACCTGTATTATGATTTTCTTTAATGAACCGGTTGAGAATCAAATATAACTCTGTTCGTTCCATTGATCTTAACCAATTTATAGTTGAGATTTTGAGCGTACATGAGAGATTTTGATTAAGTTATTGTACCGTTTTTCTTTTTTTTTTTTTCCTCTCTCGTAGAGAGTGCTGTTCTCATCCTCGTTATGTGTAGTTTACTTTGTGAAAATTATACCACTTCATGAGCTCCGAATATTGGCATCCATGTTACTTAACATGAATATCGAAATCATTTAGTCCCCTCGGGGTGGTGTGATGGTTAAGGTATGAGATGTTGTCACATGAGGTCTTGGGGTCGAAATTCAGTATGATCGAATATAATCTTTCTCATGTCTTGACCATTTGTACTAATGGTTAGTAGTTATCCGTGATTTACTTCTTCTGTGTTGGCCTAGGGACGGATTGACGGGGGCGCTAGGTGCGAGTGAATCGTCTTTTTTTTTTTGCCACATGAATATTGAACCCATTCATCCAGGGTTATGGTGTTATATTAGGATATTTAGATTATTATTCAAGTATTCGTAACTATTTATGATATATTTGTAAAAAAAAAAAGAATATTCAAATGGGACGTATAATTAAGGGACATTTTCTGATTTATTCTATGATTCAATTGGAAAATTTCATAGAGTTGGATTTAATTGAGATTATCAATTTTTTTTTTTATCAACATTGAACTCGGTGAGATAATTTTGTAGGGTAAGATAGGTGAGATAATTTTGTAGGGTAAGATAGTATGGATAGTTAATGAGATTAATTAAGATTTTTTTTTAAAATGAGTATGACTCATTTGTTTCCACTGGGTGTTCAGGATTAATTTCTAGCCGATGTCTTTTCCTCGATAACGTAGGAGGGGATGTTAAAGGCTGGAAATGAGTATAATTACATTTTTAGTATATAATTAATCAAATATTTATACTCTCTTTACTCAAAAGAGTACGGAAAGAGAATGGAATCTCATGAGTACATATGGTGTCAATTTTTTATATATGATGTAATAAAAAAAATATTTTTTTCTTAATTTTACTTTCCATTCTCGCACGTAATTCATTTGCCCTTGGATAATGGCGGCGAGTGTTCAATTTTGTAACCTAATGTCGTTTAAAAAATTTTAAAAAAAAAATAACTAAGGATTATGGTATATTGGTATGATATTATTTCATACTATTTTTTACACATTTGGATTATAAAAATAGCGAACTCGTTTGGATTATGGTACGATATTACTTCTTATTATTTTTTAACTCATTTGGATTATGGTATGATTTTATTTCTTATTATTTTTGGTCATTCTCTCTTGTTTATTTTGTGATGGAGAATAATTTTTTAAACCATAAATAAATATCAGCATGAAGCGAAAATTCCCACATTAGTTGAAATTCTCTTATTTAGAATAGAAAAAAAAATCTATTCTAAATGGTCTGATTCTAATCACATTCAAGATTATCTTGAATAATATTGTGACATAAGATGAATACGAATACGGAGGAAGTAAATTACGGATGACTAATAACTTTTAGAATAGTAACTAGCACATAAGGGAGATATCTATCTCAACTTTGTCGAAATTCAAACCTCAGACATCATTATGACAATATCTCATATGCTAATCATTAGATCCATTTGAGGGGACGAATGATAATCTAATATTGCATTATAAGATTTAGGTTTTAAATTTTAGTAAAATCAAACTAAATATTTTTTTTATATATTAATATTATTACAAAGATTAATAGTAGTTAGAAAAGACTATTTATGTTTTTGACCACCTGGAATGATAATCCAGAGGCCTTGGATTATAGTACAGAGTATTATCATCGAGGTATCCATGAAATTTATAATCACGGTTAGAGTGCTTCTTTATTTATCGGATAGGAAAATTCGGTGGAACCCGACCGAATTTATCATATTTTTAATTTTTTTAATGATAATCTAGAGTGGCAAACAAAACGCGTTAGAAGGCAGCGAGGAACAGACCCCTGGTCCCCAACGAACACGATGATAAACGGCGCTGATCACGATGCAGGAACAAAGAATCCATAAAAAACCGCTGCCTCCGACCACCCAGAACGGAGAGAAGTCTGAGGAGAGAGAAGAGGCGGTCGGAGAAGGCCATGTCTTACAACAAGGTGTTTAGGGTGGCGGCCGACGGAAGCGCCGACTTCCGCACGGTTCAGGAGGCCATTGATGCCGTGCCGCTCCCCAATCGGACGCGGACGGTGATCCAGGTGACGCCCGGCGTGTACCGGCAGCCCATATACGTCCCGAAGACGAAGAATTTCATCACCATCGCCGGTTCCTGCCCCGAGAATACCGTCCTCAGTTGGGACAATATTGCAACCCGCATCAACCACCACCAGGTTCGCATCAACCCCGCGAAGATGTTTCCTATATGTTTCTCTCACGCGCCTATTCTCAATACAGCCGTCGCGAGTGATAGGGACGGGGACTTTTGGGTGCGGAAGCACGATTGTCGAAGGGGAGGACTTCATCGCGGAGAACATCACCTTTGAGAACTCTGCTCCGCAGGTGTGCCCGATTGGTTGCCTAAAACCTCCATGTTTATTTCTCTATTCTTCCACTGCCTCCACGCTGGAGTGGTTCAATGTCATGGCCCGACACAGGTCTAGTTGTTTTGGGTGTACATGTAGGGTTCGGGACAGGCCGTGGCTATCCGGGTGACTGCCGATCGATGCGCTTTCTACAATTGCAGGTTCCTTGGATGGCAGGTGCTTTTGATTGGCTCACTCTTTCTTCTCGATCACTTGCTTTTTTTTCTTGACATTCCGGTTTTTATTACCTAGTGCAAGAGTAAGGAAACTGTTGCTACAATATGTCGAGTGGCTATCTTATCCTTTCTACTCTATCTAATCAACATTGATATTAGTTAACATTTGTTTGTTGTCTCTATTCGCATAGCTATGATTTTTCTTCTTCTTCAATTTTTTGTTAACACTAATAGGGTATTTCATCTTAAACTTATATCCTTTCTTTTCATTCTCCTTCTTTCTTGTTGTGGTTGATTCTCATAAAAGAGAAAAGGATTCAGAGCTATCCAAACAAGAACTCAGTTGAACACGAAATGAGATACAAGGGTCAATGTAGTGGGCTGCAAGGCATTTTTCCTTACCACAGGGAGCCGAGCAGCAAGAAAAACAGGGACATTACTGCATGCCACGAGGCTGCAAAGCATGTAACCTTGCAGCCATTAGCGGTTTAGTTTTGTAAGAAATGTGCGTTAGATTTCATTGCTTACAATGTAACAAAGTGATCTATTATACTTCTCACCAAAAAAAAGTGATCTATGCAATTTTTTTGTGAGTAAAAAGCAAAGAACATTGTAATTCTAGTACGTCCGTTGAAATAGTTGGCTTATGTAGAAGATTTTGGTCTGAGGCAATTCATTAGGAGGTTAATTTTAAGAAGACATTGAAGAACAAAGAGGGAAGATGAATTTGTGTCTTGAGTTGGCAAGGGAGATTTTCCTTAGCTATCCACTTTTGTGGCTTCATTTGCTTGGATCCTTCAATCTCTGGTTGATTCCAATCAAAATCAACCAATGAAAGCTGACAACTATATCAATTCTTTGTATAGTCTTCAAGAACATGCGGGCATTCATTGTTGTGGATTTAGCTCTGCAATTCCATCTCTTTGAGGTTGTGGAAGGCTTATATTCACACAATCTTCTCCCTATGTTCAAGTAACCAATCAGGATCATATGTTCATATCCACCTCATACTGTCACTTGCAATAGGGAAGGACTAATGGGTTGTTAATAACTGATATAGTTTCCATTTCCTAAAAATCAATAACTGGTGTCATCAATTCTTCTCTTATTTAATATTTCTTTCTGTCATTTCCTCTTTCAGTATTCTAGATTTACTCATTTCGACAAACTGATATATTTATCTCGGGAAAGTTTTTTGTAGCTTACAATCATGATTGTGAAATTAACAGTACTACAATTTTATAACTTTTAAGTAACAACTGTTGTTTAAATTCTGCAGGATACCTTATACCTACATTATGGAAAGCAATATCTGAGAGATTGCTATATTGAAGGAAGTGTTGACTTCATTTTCGGTAATTCTACTGCTCTCCTAGAACATTGCCACATCCATTGCAAGTCGCAGGGATTTATAACTGCTCAAAGTAGGAAGTCTTCTCAAGAAACTACTGGTTATGTCTTCTTAAGGTACACAATTCTTTAGCAAACTTAATGGGATTAGAAAAAGTGAAGAGATTTGTTTGCAACTTTAAGTTGAAAGAAATAGCTTCTGTTTATTCTCTATGTCAAGATAGCTCTAGGATCTGGTTGAAATGATTTGCATGGACATAAAATAACCCATAACTCTGTATTGTCTTGCAAACACAGAATTGTCTATTACATATTGTTTTAGTTTTGCTCTTTCAAAGGTAATGCTCATTGGGAATGTCATATTTATGAAACGCCCCAACCTAAAATTCTATCTTAGAAAATCAGGAGAATGGTTTTATGAATGAGTTCTAGTTTCAAATTGGATAACTATTCAACACCTTGAATTAAAAAAAAATCACTTGATGAAATGGTTGTGAAACTCTATTTGATTACTTAAACATCCTATGTTGGAGAATTATTAGAGATCATTTTAGGATTTGATGCAACTTATCAATTTCTTAAAATTTTTTATCAATTTGAAGGGGAGCAACAGTAAAGTTGTACTGTCATGTGACCTAGAAGTTGCACAATTAAATTGACATTGACAATATCATATAGTGATAACCTATTTATTTAGTTTGATGAATAGGATGGGGAGAGGGAGATGGAAAGAAACAGGAAAGGAACCTCATGAAAATTTGTGCATTTGTTTTTCTTTCCGTTTTGCCTCTTATGTTCCCTCTCCCCTCTTATTCAGCCACCCAGCTGAGATTGCCATTTGGTTTCAGCATCCAGTGCCATTTGTTTTGCTTGCTTAGATTTTGTTCCTTACATTTGATTCGTGCAGATGTGTTATTACGGGTAATGGTGGAACTTCATATGCGTTTCTTGGGCGTCCATGGGGACCCTTCGCGAGGGTTGTTTTTGCATATACTTGGATGGACTGTTGCATTAGACCTTTCGGGTGGCATAACTGGGATAAACCTGAAAATGAACGAAGCGCTTGTTTCTACGAGTACAGGTAATTTTCCAACCGTTACTTACCTAGTTAATTCACCCCTTTATCTGAATTCAATCAATCATAGTTGATTGATCTAGTCTGCATTGTTTCAGAAACGATTGTCTGATGAAGTTCTTGCTGCTTGTCAACAATCTACACTCATCAATGAAATAAAAAGATTCACCTGTTTACTTTCTGAACTTATTTCAGATGCTCAGGACCTGGTTGCTGCATCACAAACCGAGTCGCATGGTCAAGAGAACTGCTTGATGATGAGGCAGAATCTTTTATCTCACACTATTTTGTCGATCCTGATCCAGATATGCCTTGGCTTGCACAGAAGATGGCTATTAGAATTCCATATTCGGCTTAGAATTCCGAGTTCATGCAGAATCTGAATGTTGTGTATGCCCCCTATAATTTTAGCACCTCATAGGCTCGGTCCTTTTAAGAATGTACTTAAGAACAATAAATTTGAGATGTTTTATTCATGCCCCATGACGTAGCACGGACGATGGATGCATGATAATTCTGACGTAATAGTTAGAGGTCTGGGTGATGATTGACATGGTCGATCCCACTACTCAATGTCTGTATATCTGCATGAACCTTTTCCCATATTCACGGGACCGGTTCTACGAGGGCTATTAAAATAACAAATCTATCTTTGAGATGTTTTATTCGTTCCTTATGTTGGTATTAATACTTAAAATCATATATGATATGGCACTCTACATCTCTGTATGTTTACATTTGTAGGATTCGCAAATAATTTGAGTTTTTGAAGGTGTTCAAGTGCTACATTAATGATATACTTATATACTAGAATCCCAGCAATATAAAATTTTATAAGTACAATCATAATTTACTTAAACTATTAATTTAATATTTTTTTATTATTTTAAGTTTATTGTAGCTATAATTAAACATCAAAAAAAAAATTAAAAGATTTTTTTTTGTTCCGTAAGAGTACTTCTGCTCAAAATATAACTCTTGGTAAAAAAATTTATTGATCCCCTAGAAATGTCATTGAACATTTATAATGATGATTATATAAGAAAAAAAAATCAAATGAATCTATATAACATAACATTATATTTTAATTAAACTTTGTTGCTATATATATATATTTATTTATTTATTTATTATACTACAGACTCTATCTTATTACGACCAAGTGTCATGTCATATTATTTTATTTTTTTATAAAACAATTTCTCTTTCTTTGATTTTTTTTCTTCTTCCTCGTTCTTGCTGAAACGAAGTCCGCTCACCGCGCGTGCCTCTTCTTCGTCGTTCTCGTTGAAACGAAGCGCCGGAATCCGGACGCGATCGCGACGGAGGCAGGCACGGTCGCGTCTGGATTCCGGCGCGGTTGCGTCTAGATTCCGGGCGCGCCCTCGCCGCTGTATCGCGGCTGGAATCGAGATGTGGCCGGAATCCATGCCGCGATCCCCGATGGGTTAACCCCTGGGCTATAGTGTGGGTGGGTCCAAGCGGCCGGAGGCCATCGGCGGTGGGCAGATGGCCGGTGGCAGGGCGGGTGGCGGGCGCACGAGGAGGCGCGGTGAGCACAGTGAGTTGTTTCGACGAGAACTAAGAGAAAAAAAAATTATATTTAAAAAATTAAAAAGAAAATGACATGGCAAGTCCGTAACAATTCGTAGGAAATAGTCCGCAGCATAATAATCCTATATATATATATATATATATATATATATATATATATATATATATATATATATATATATATATATATATATATATATTAATTATGTTTGCATAAAAAAAATATTAGAAAAATATATGATATAAAATTGTGTCTTTTTAATCAAATATATCTCTTCCATGTTAATGTTAATCAAATAATATTCTATAATTCTATAATAATTTTGTTTTTTTTATAATAATGATTTCCGACTTCATCACCCCTGTGACGGGATCCAAATGAAATGTAGGGTATTTTTGACTTTTAACTAGTTCTTAGGGTTCGGTTTATAAGACGTAGCATCCTCGCAGATTTTCCATTCGCAGCCGTGCAAATCTCGATACCAGGAGAAAAAGCTCAGGTTTTTTTTGGCTGCAGGAGAGTGATCTTGTGTGATAATGGCGTCGAGGACCCTTTCTCAGAAGGAGCAGGACATACAGATGATGCTTGCGGCAGATGTTCACCTCGGTACCAAGAACTGCGATTTCCAGATGGAGCGCTATGTCTACAAGCGGAGAACTGATGGTAACTCTCGTCTCCGTCTCCAAAATATAATATTTTATTTTGTGTCTGATTTTTCATTAGCTTGATGCCTTTCTATCGAAAATGCGCTATAGTGATTCTGATTGGGATTTTGGGTATTCAGTAAAGCTTACTAATGTTTCGTGAGGAAAAATGGTACTTTGTGTGTGCGTTGTTTGGCATGTAACCTTGAGTGCTGAAATTCTTTAGTTGTAATTCTTTCGTGCTATGAGAATTCGTATCTAAATTCTCCGTCTTCGTTTGTCAATGTCTTGAAGTTGAAGTTGAAGATTGATGATTGGTAATGATATGAAATTATGTAATTCTTTTGTGTTATGAGAGTTCATATCTCTAAGTTCTCTATATTCTTTTGTCAACGTTTTGAAAGTTGAAGTTTGATGATTGATATTGGTATTGGTATGAATTTATCCTACGTCTTAGAGACAAAAAGTCTAAGGGTTATCAAATAATAATTCACTCAAGAATTTATTCAAGGGGGAAAAAAAATAAACAATTCACTTCTATGGTTGAATTCAATTTAACTATGGCTATTTGACGACTGTCACAAACCTAGGAAAGTGTAAACTACTCATACGGATGACTGAATGCATTCAATGTGCTCGTGTATCATTACAACTTGAGATGTAAATAAGTTTAACCTACTCATATGAATGACTGAATGTATTCAATGTGCTCGTGTATAATGCATTACTACTGATGAATTTATATGTATGAATATATAATTAAATGTTTTACATTGAATATGGATTGAGTTCCTAGTGTGGCCTTTAGTCACAATTATTCGGTGAAGATGAAGAGTTGGTTGGTAGTGTGGATCTGAGTTTCACTCGCTATGGGAGCAACACAATAGAGTTTCATTGGGAGAAGAATCCCAAAATTTATACTGCTAGCAGTTTCTCAATTGGCTTTGATGAAGGAGAGCTAGGATGAGTGATTATATATATATATATATATATATATATATATATATAACACCATGTAACACACGGTAGTCGCTTTTATGTAGGGTAAGCTGTGGTGGGCAGGATGGGGCCAGGAATGGCTGGTCCTAATCAAGATGGTTTGATGCAATCTCTCATGTGAGTGGGTTGAATTCCCACATTTTTTGCAGCATTATTCAAGCACAAAGTGGTGAAGTGCTAAGAGGTTTTAGTGAAGACTGTTGGAGTTTGTGGTGCTAGCATTCAGAAAGGTTATGTAAAGGCTTGTAAGAGTGGGAAGAAGTGTTAGTTTTGGCCCATGCATGAGTTCAGCTATTCTAAATCTAATCATTACATTTCATTTTGATTAGATTGAGTTGCAAATCTCCGATCCTTATATGATGGATTGTTATTCAGCCTAATTGTACTGGTTTTAATCCCGTTGGCGATTTTTAAAATTCCCTCTCTTGATCTAGGACCTATTATCGTATTCTATTGCCTATAATATTTTTTTTAATATAATATCAAATGTATGTGTTTCAGACCATAATCCTTTATTTCTTCTTGTTTAAGTGCTATGTCATTTTAGGCTATGCTCATTAGAGTGATACAGAATTCCAAAGAAAGAAAGAAAGAAAGAAAGAAAGAAAGAGAGAGAGAGAGAGATACAATACAGGCAGAGAACAAAATTGGTAATTTTCTATTTATGTTTCTCTGGAGGGATCGGAAAAGACATAAATTTCCTATACCCATCTTTCGTCTGTTAAAAGTGGATGGTAGCTGGATGGATCACATGCAGGTGAAATCAGGCAAAGAAGCCAAGGCAGCAGCAAGGGATGGATAGGAGATTGCAATGATAACTTCATATTTGGGAGGATCAAAGTTTTGTGGAAAGGAAGAGTAAATCTTCCTTCGGCTATCTTCTTTTTTTTTTTTTTTCTTTCTCCTCTACTCTTATTTCTTTTTCTCAACAGAACCACAACCTTACACTACACCAAAAAAGAAACCAGAACTGATGAATAGTATTGATTTTCAGTTACGTGCCATTGATGTCAAAGAGGATTTTGTTTTTGTTAATTACTTCTCAGTTGTTTGATTACATATTATGATTGTAGAAGTTCAGTTTCTATCTAGAATGACCTGGTCTTTTCTCTTTATACCAATTGTCATTTGTCTAATACCTAGTTTTCCAGATCATTTGTTGGTTTTCTTTTGTGTTGCAACTAGTTGTTCATCTATTACATAATTGAGCACCATCGAACTACTAAGTTCTATTTCCTGGGTAACTTATTTCATTGAAATTGCAGGTATCTACATCATCAACCTTGGAAAAACATGGGAGAAACTTCAACTTGCAGCCAGGGTCATTGTGGCCATTGAGAACCCTCAGGACATTATTGTCCAATCTGCAAGGCCGTATGGTCAGCGAGCTGTTCTCAAGTTTGCACAATATACCGGTGCTCACCCTATTGCAGGGAGGCATACCCCCGGAACCTTCACGAATCAGCTACAGACATCATTTAGTGAACCACGACTTTTAATCCTAACTGATCCTAGAACAGATCACCAGGTAAGAAAATTGTCTAGAAATTTTGAGATTGTACTTGGATGCATATTAATTAAAGAACCTGTCTCATTCTTCTACCAACAGCCTATCAAGGAATCTGCCCTGGGTAACATTCCAACTATTGCCTTCTGTGATACTGACTCTCCAATGCGATATGTCGATATTGGGATCCCAGCTAACAATAAGGGAAAGCTCAGTATTGGCTGCCTTTATTGGATGTTGGCCAGGATGGTTTTGCAGATGCGTGGCACTATTCCATCTGGCCGAAAATGGGAAGTAATGGTGAGCTTTCGCTGATTGTTTATTTCTACTTTTCATCGTTCATACTAATGCAATTTTGATGAAATTTTTTTTTATTTTTGTGCATTTAATACTTAATACCCCTGCTTAAAGTTTTTTTCCTGTGGATTTGATATATGTCATGTATTTATATCAGGTTCTAATGAACTTATTTTTGTTTCAGAAGTTCATAATAACCTTTCTCTTGTTCCACAACTTAGTTCTCATTTCCTTTTATTTTATTTATTCGGTAATACTGGGTTTGCAGGTTGATTTGTTCTTCTACAGAGATCCTGAGGAAGCAAAGGAACAAGAGGAAGAGGAAGCTCCAGTTGCTCCTGATTTTGGTGCAGTTCCTGATTATGGTGCCATGGTACCTAATGATCAATGGGCTGCTGCCGAACAGTGGGTGCCTGATGCAGCACCTGCACCTGTCATTTCTCCTCCAGTTCCAGGGGTCGAAGGGACTGCTGCTCAAGGTTAATCTCAGTAACCATATGATGATCTACTTTACTATGACCAAATTGACTAAACTATGACAAGTTTCTGCCGTACAAGACATTTCTGAATCTACACCACCAGTAGTATACTGATGCATTATTGCATATTTCCTCTCAAATGCCCTTGATTACCTTTCATTTTAAGAATCTTCTCATGCAGTGATTCATGATATGTTGAATCATTAGTTATCTAGGTGCGTGACAGAATTGAATAGAGAACCAACTCATTTTATAATCATACATAGATGCTGCTTCTGGAATCAAACCACACACTCGCTGGTTACGTTTGTGGCATCTATTTTAGTGTCTGATAACACAATGTTCTACATGATAAATTTTAACCAATTGACAACATTCTGTTGTTTAAATGTTACTTACCCCAAGGTTTGTCTAATTGTTGTAGCTTCCGATGGATGGGACGTCGCTGCTCCACCTCCAGAGGATGCCGCTGCCGTTACGCCTGTTGTCCCTTCCGGTTGGGAGGCCGTTCCACCTGCTGCTCCCACTGGCTGGGAGTAAAATGATCCGAAATGCTAGTGCTGCATTAATCTTCAAATAGTTTCGCCTGAAAGAATTTGAATTTTGTTTTATTAGCACATTTTGTTCTTCTGATAACCTCTCAGACTAGTTTCGCCCTTTTCAAGTTTCTTGTTTCTTTACTTCATTTTCTTTGCAACAGATCATTTCAGTGTTTACTTCTTTCCCCATGTCATGAGCACCAATTCTATGAACATGTTATTAGCTGTACGCTATACTCAAGGAAGATTTTGTTGAAACTAATAATTAAAAGTAGTGATGTTTAAGCCTTTTACTTGGTTATTAGTTTCATATTGAAACCCAACTGAAACTCAATCGATCTTACCCTGTAGATGTTCACTCCCACTATGAGAAGTTTAAAGTTCAAACATTCCAAAGACGTAACGAATCTAATGCATGAATATAATATGAACGTAACACCCACTTGTTGCTTTTCATGCAAGATGCTTGCTTTCTTGCATGGAAATTGATCATGAGGAGCCAATTGAAGGAAGGAGCGAACAAGTTGCGTTGCATGACAATTAAGCAGTGTAAGAAACGTACGTATCATTCCCCAAGTGGCCATCACAGTCACTCTTCCACCGCCCTACCCTACACCAATCACCCCAAACGGAGAGAGGTCCCCGCTTTACATTTATTATACGAATTTAGCGAACCCTTCTCCTTTTTCAGTCAATTCCTGCGTTCCCGAATGATGCTGATCGAGATTTCATGTACACATTGAGAATTTTGTATGGAATTAAGTAAAAGAAATATGTTTGTTGTTTTGCATCACGCTAATAAATCGACTTGTTATTATCACGCAAATTTTGTATGGAATTAATATATATTTTTCGAAAGTAACCATTTACTATAATCAATGTACAAATCAACTATTGTGATGGAATCCAAATTAAAGTACATACAATAAACATCTTATACGCAATTCAAATATATTAATAATTTGCTTCAATATCACAAGTAAAATAAAGAGTAAAAATTGAGGGGAGGATAGGAAAAAAAAAACTAAAGTTGACATGGCTCAATGCCATTGGTTACGTATGCCAACCCTAGATCATAGAGAGGGAGCTAGGGTTGCGATAATTACTCGCATTAATTAAATAGTTTTATGCGATTGCATGCATATTTCCAAACTAAGGAATAACGATGACGTAGTAATCGTTGGATTGGTCCTTCTTCACCTTGTCGTCTTGCATGGCATGCATGCGGCGAGGCATGTGGCATCGTGGACTTTAATGGAGGCACATGCATCGACTGGGCCCACTTCAGTAAGTGAAGGTGGTCCCCTGCGTTCCATGTAGGATCAGATTTAGCCCACCGTAGGTCGCCCGCCGCCTTCGTCGTAAATACGCCTAACCAACGCGACGATGACCATGTAAAAATGTAAAAAATAAAATAAAAAATTGTTTTTTAATTTATCTTGAAGCTCGATGATTAATCGAAAATGACGAGAAGGAATTGCCTGTTCAACATTGTATATTGAAAATCTAACTAAAGTCAACCTACCCAAGCGAATCTAAGCCGTAGTCATGTTGGTTAATTGATAAATACTTTCAATATAATATGATTTAATTTCAACTCGACAAATCAATAGTTCTATCCTTTAGTCGTACGTCAAAAGGTTGCTTTATCCTCATTTTAAAATAAATAAACTAGCTTTTTTTTAATATATAGATGAACACGTAGAAACAATGTCTGGCCTTTTATCAAATTGCACCATTAGATGACTCTATAAGTTTCTCAAGTCACACGAGTATTTTAATGCTTCATCTTTGACCAATAATTATTGATTAATAATATACATGAGCAAACACAAATTCAATGCTCTCATTGATATCTTAAGATAGTCATTACAAAAGATGCATGTTTACGCCAATATCATGAAACTATAGATTATGAACTTGATAAATTTGTTCTTAGTCGAATCCCTTTTCAAAAGGAGATCCTCATCATAGGCATTTCACAGACAATCGACTGTCGATAGGAGAAGTTACCCTGTAGATTCAAAAACAACTCAAAACTCTACAAATGTTGAATGGAGTTTGTGAGATTATACCGAAACAAACAAAAATAATAATAAAGAAAGATACCACAAATTGAATTCTCTGTATACCAAACTTCATCGTTATGTAGCTGTAGACTTCTGTGAGCTTGATTAAATGATGTGGTCCCATTCAAAATCCACAGTGAATGACTACAAAAATTGTAAAAAAAAAAAAAAAATCAACTCTACTTGGTGAATAATAAGCAAATACTGCAGCAAACAAGTTTTATTTTACCTTGGTAATCTTGAAAAAAAAAATGGCATCTGGTAGTTTCTTCCGATCACGAGCCAAAGATTACCTCAACTGCCAAAGCATATAGGAGATCAGAAATATTTTGTTTTCTTGCGAAATTCGGAAAAAATTGGGAGATGCTACGATGCTTTCTACTATTTAAAGCAACCCAGAAGGCCGTTTATGTACTTGTCTTCCAGAATTAGAAAAGTGATTGTAGTTTATCTTCCAAGAGAGAGAGAGATATGAGAAGCATCTCCTGTTCCGAGCAATTCAGTAGGGATGTTGAGAGGAAACCAAATGACCAAGAAGAAGCTCATGTTTCTGGTGCATACATTCGCAGTCTTGTCAAAAGACTCAGTTATTCGAGGTCTAGAGGTCCAGCAAAAATGGAGCTTGAAGATGGCAAAGACATAAATCTCCTCAATAAGTCACAGTCAGGATCACCGAAGTCACTACCACTGAAGAAACAAGTGAGAAGAAGACTCCACACGACTAGGCCTTACCAGGAAAGATTGTTCAATATGGCAGAAGCGAGAAGAGAGATTGTAGCTGCCCTCAAATTGCATAGAGCTTCCATGAAGCAAGCCAACGAACTCCAAAGCATGGCGACGGCATCGACTTTGCAAGGGACATCCCATGAGCTGGTGGTGGATTCTATAAGAAACTCCATAGACCATCATTCCGACCACAACTTAACTAACTACTTTCATCCTTCTCAATTCTCACCCATCGACTTTTCTTCCCCCTTCTCTTGGACTTATCCATCCATTGCACCTACTGAATCAATCTTTGATCAACTCAACTTCCAATTGCCCGATCAGCCATTAGGCCTCAATCTCAATCTCCAAAGTTTCCAAAATATTGATACATCCATTTATCACGACATTCACGAGCAAAATCCTGTTGAGCCATCATCATCATCGACATCATCATCATCACAAGTTTTGTTGTCATCTTATTCAAACTCTACTTCTAATGCAATGTCAGGCATCCAAGGGCCAGCCAGTTCTCAGCAACCGTCACAAGTTGCATTCGATCCTTCATCGGTCTCACTGCACCAGGCAATGGATGATGAGGAGATGGCTGAAATTCAATCCATTGGAGAACAACATGATATAGAATGGAATGATAAAATGAACTTGGCAACATCAGCATGGTGGAGTAAGTTCTTGAAGAACATGGAAAGTGGTGTGGGTGAGGGTCATGGTGGAGCCAATGGAGATTGGATCTATGCCTTTGATGAGGCCTTAGACATGCCATATTGGTTAAATGGCAGTGTTGGAGAGAATGCAAAGGAGAATTCCTTATTTCAACAACACTTGGATGATTATTTCCATGTTGATGATTACCTGCAAGATGCTACTCTGGAAAGGTAAGTGACCTAATTTTTAATTCCAAAGATCTATCTGAATCAGCTTTGATCAACTATAAATTAGAACTGGCCGCACAGTTTACCTAGTATCATCATCATTGTTGTAAATTAGGATAATCATTTCTTCTACTTGAGTTTAGTGAACTGAACAGTTTTGCTTATACTTTACTGGTTTTCTTTTGCAGCTTGGATACAGGAGAAGTTGAATATGGAGGAGAATGATTAAAATAGCAAGAAAGACCATTTTTGACAAACAGCATCTCATCACAGCTCCAACAAATTGATTTGGACTTGGAGATGGAAATATATGAAACTAAATTTTGGGAGAAATCATGTATCAAATAAGCTGGTTTTCTATAATATAAAATGGCAAGCTCAAGCCATGTAGAATGTAACTGGGAAGAATTTCATGTTTTAATCTAAACCAAAATTTTGTTTCATGCTCATGATTTAAGGTTGAGTGAAGGACTTGTAACAAATAAATAAAAAAATAGGTGATATAATGCCAAAACAATAAAAAAAAAAAAAAAAGACATTTAGATGATACCAAGTACTGCCTTCAGAAAATGGTTGAAAAAGATCCATGTAATTGACACAAACAGTTGAGACATTGCTGAGTAAAAGTTAATGTGCGGCAGATAACTCAACTATCCCTTATACGATTCATTGTAATTCAGAAAAACATACGGGAATGTATTGTTGATCTTCCATTCAAATGGTTCAAATTGAATCACACTCAAACCCAGATTGATTATCTACCCAAAAGTCAATGTATGCACTACTTTCAGATTCTACAAGAATTTATGACCAAAGAAGATCTTTTCTTTCATCAAAATATCCCCATTGGTTTGTGCTTGCTTTCCTTGCTGAGGTTGCTGCTCAAAATATGTATAGCAACACATTTGGTCCATTTGAATGCCTATGACTTGACTTAAATTTAACTGGTTTTCTAAATCATCCTGAAACACCAATTTGAATGTGCAAGCTAAATACCAATTTCATTGGCTTCTTAAGTTTTATGGGATTCCTTCAGAGAAAGAAGTTTGAGTTGTCCTCTACTACAAAATTTAGCAAGTCACCAATTAACTTAAAATTTTCAAAAATATAATTTTTTTTAAAAAATAATCATCTTCGTACATTGTCAACTTATGTGGTGATTTGGGCATATTTTGAATCTTTCCGAACCTTTTTGTGATATAACAAAAAAAAAACCAGAATCATCATTTGTCTCCTATGGAACATATGATGCACCATCAAAGTGAAGTGTATGGTGAAGATGAAATGATGCACCATCAAACAGAGAAATAACAAATTTGGTAAGCAGACTATGGTTGCAAGATTTATAATGTAATGTCTCCTACGGAACATATGGTTATAATTCTACTCTCAAACCTCAAAACAATGGCTCTTAGTTGTGACAAGATATGGTGTGTCAGTGATGTTGTCAGGTATCTAACCATTCAGGCAATCAAACAATTTTACATCTGCAAATCCTTGTCATGGGACCAACCTACATAGGACCTAGCACTGACAAAAAAAAAAACTCCTCCAATGCCCCCGACAGTATTTCAATTTCTTTTGTGATCATGTTTACTACTGGATCATATAGTCCAACCTTTGCAATCCAAAAAAACAAGATTTAATAACAGAAGCAACAAATCTAGTAGGAGGTTTTCTTTGGCATCTGTAGATTCAATGCATATTCAACAGCCTGCATGGTAGTGGAGGATATAAAAGTATACAGAGATAGAAGAGTTAGCTACTGCTGTAAACTTTAGACACCAAACACTTCTAAATTTTCAAAGGAAGAGCTCAAATACAAGGTTGGAAATTGGGGCCAAATGATCCAGCAAATGGAATCAATAATAATGCATTTAGAAAATAGAAGAAAAACACAAGTTTAGCCGTAATAGTGCCTATTAGAAACGTCCAAATGCTGAGTGGTCCACAACCTACGGCTAGTGTGTCATGCCTACTTAAATTGAACCTACACGGCTACACCACATCACATTGTCACCCCATGTTACCCACTGTTGAAATGGAAGACAACATGAATGTGAAGCAACTACTATGTTTTCTGAACAAATTCACTAGATCTTCAACTAAGCTAGTTCACATTGCCTTGTAATTTTAATTTCATATATTACATGATGACAATAGGATGAGATGTTGTGGACATATTCAACGGCAATCAAGAGGTTCCATGATTAGCAGAGTTGAATTAATAGAGTGAAATATGTAGGGGTGGAAGAAGATCAAAGAAAACATTAGTTATTGTATTAAAAACTAATTTTAATTGATTTGAATATTACTAGTGATATATCTTAGTATTTAGTTCACTGAAAGATAAGATTCACCTAATTGATCCAAATATTTGGACAAATATGACTTGACGATAATGCCATGATACCATCCACTTAAAAAGTTTTTGATCTACCATTTCAAACATTTTTGCAAAACTACATATCATAAAGTACAAATTATTTAAGAAATGCCACCTAATAATTTTGATCTGATTAATTAGTCTGACAATCATGTTATTTTTAGAAACCTCAAGAGTTTATTAGAATAAAGCTTGCCTTCCTAGGATATATAGTAGCAAATATAACCTAGATAGCTAGATATGTATGGGATTTAAGAAAATGAAAAACAAGGTACATGAAAGATTGTATTGGAGTAACTCCAGCAGATATATAATCTGAATGCTTAAATTGAAACCTAAGGGGTAGAGAAAAAACAACAAAAACTCTAGTTAACAAAGATCGAAAACGATTCAAGAAATGCAACCTGAGTATGATGGTGTTCGACTAGGTACATGCATAGCTAGATTTCATTAACATAATAATTTAGGACTAACAGTTGCAAGGATATGATGCTACTGTGATGTAGTATCAAACCAATCTCAAAGAAAGAATTTATCATGTTCATTTTAACAGACAAATGGAACCCCCTAGTTACCAACAAATTCATCATAAGGCATAATAGATGAAACCCTAGTTACCAACAAATTGTTAGATTCTTATATTGCTTTTGCTATACGCAATCTTCAAATTGTTGACTTTTTCAACGTCCCTATGATAAACATTGAAAGAGGAATATTCTCTTGTGAGAAGATGATAACAAAAGTAAAGGTAGCATGGCCCTGACTTCTGAAATAAACGGAGATAATAACAAAGTAAAAGTGGTGGCATGGCCTTACCTTACCTCTGAGATATCTGTTCCCACCAATCCCTTCCTCTCCAGTCCTGCGAATATGAAGAGGAGCAGAAGACAACTGGAGCATTCTCACTTCCTCCATTCACCCCCCTCTTCTCACCTTTTCAATCGAATGAATGAAATGGTGCCAAGATTCATGTGAACACCGGTGGTTTATGAAAAATTTCAATTCATTCATCAGCTTTTAAACATTATCTATTTCAATTTCATTCATTCTTACAAAAATGTATTTTATATTTTTTATTGATTCAGGAACATGAATCAAACAGTAGGATTGTTGTAGAGATCAACCTACTAAGGACAGACGGCATTAATGTTATGGAATTGAATGAGTCAAGTGGCAGCATGGGCTACAGCCTATTGTGCAAATTATTAAGCCTCGCATTAGCATAGCAGAGCCACAGAGGTGGTCATTCTGTTCATCCTGGTCGAATGAGTTAGACAAACTGGTGAGGATAACGTAGCCATAGAGATGACGATCATTTATGATAGCTTGATTGGGTCGGCTATAGTCTACGATCAGCTACTGTAGTAGCCAATTCCTTGTGACCAGGCTAATAAAATAAAACTTTAGATTTTTCTTTAAAATGGCCTAAGTCGAGTTTGACATAAAATTGAGTCGGGCTCAAAATATGGAGGGCCATGCTTGGGCCCTCTTAAGGGGCCTATTCAGTCCTGGAGTTTCATTCCCCTTCATCAGGAATTTGTTGTTTAGAGATTCTCTTATCTAAGTTGATCGGCAAGAGGGAGAGAATTTGTTCTTGTTCCTTGATTTTCTGAAAATATGTGATTGTGTTTTGATATTGGAATCGTATTCAGGCAGAATGAGTTTAATTAAGAAACATGAGTAATTATTGGATAACTAGAGACGAGTCCAATTTATTAAACAGAAAGCAACCTCTTCACTAGAATGGCATTGCTCAAATACAAGTAATTAACAAGACAAAGCTGGAGGATCAAAGATAGGATATGACAGTGAAGGGCGGGAAACACTGAACACACTTGCGGTCATCAGAAATCAACCATCTGCTCTGCAACGTGAAGAAACTAAAGTTAAAAGAGTAAAACAAATGGATACTGTCAGATATTTGGAGCCATACCATTGTAACATTGGGAAGCAATCATTGGCATGCCATGATTTGTCACGGGAAGGGAAATAGACAGTCGTGTCTTCGAGTCCAAATTCATGCTCATCCAAGGATCTTCGTTCTTGGGAGGCTTCTCGTCGAGAAAACAGTGGAATGGCCTCGGTTGTTCCTCCTCCAACTTAGCAGGGCTATCTGTCCTACGATCAGTACACGACAGAAAGTAGTGTTTTTCCATCTCTTCCTCAGAAACAAGAATTCTGGAGAGGGAATCCGTGTTTTGAATGCTGCTCCGAATCTGTGCTCTGCATGGCGTCTCCCTTCCACCCTTAGAGCTTTCCGAGAGGAATGGATATTCATGTAAATAATATAATCAACAAACACAGCAATACTTAGAGAATGATATATGCGATGCGATTACCTGAAATTATCAGTCGAGAGGGGCAGAGGGTCCAAGCTCAAATTGGTGGAATCCTTATGGCGCGAGTAACCCTCGGCAGGAGGCCTTGCAGAGGAGGAACATGAGAAGGGAAATGCTGACCGTGAGAAGTTTGATGAACAGTGGGAGGAGACTGGGCTGGTGGCCAAAGACAATTCCACAGGCTTTCTTGAACGGCTTTTACCCCTGTGCATGTGCCTCTCGCAATACTTGGAATCAGGATAGGCCTCCTTGGAGCATCTCCACTTTTTCCCATCCGTTCTCCTGCACCTCCCAGGCTCTGCATCCATTGCTTTTCTTGCACCAGCATCCATCTGATACGCTCCCCATCCAACTGAAAACGGGCAATGTAAATTGTGTTGCAAATACAACATCATCTAAGGAACTTGAACTCGCAGGGCTTACTTGGAGGAGGATTAGGGAGGAAGGGCAGAGTTTGACGATCAACGAAGAGTCTTCTCCTGATGCAAACGACGAGATCAGAGGGTACGGGTATACCTGCTGCCATGTACCTGAAGACAAGGGCTTGGAGCTCCAATTCTTGCCATTGGGATAGTGTGAACGGATATATACTCCCCCCTCCTCCCATCATCATGATCCTCTTCTCAGTGAGTGGCTTTCGCAGAAGAAACACAGCTACAGGTTCAACTAGGTTGAGATGTTAACCGCAGAAGCAGCAAGGAGAAGGGAAGGCAAGAGTAATGGTGGATAGGAAGTCGATGCTCTAAAGAATAGAGAGTGACCGACACATGACAGAAGCAGCAGCGACTTGTTAACTTCCCGCAATGATAATTTAGCTTTGTTTTCTTATGTGAATGCAAAAAAGAAGAAGCACGTTTTGTTTGCATAGGTCTTTTCAATCAATGAGGGAGTGGGGAATCATAAGAAGACTCAGCATGGGAGTTCAGCAGAGGTCATAGATCACGGAGAGTAGTATTGGGAGTAGCTTTACCTGTGTGTTCACATAACATTTAGGCTTAAAAATTAATGGCGTCAGTAGCTGTTTCTGCTACCTTGGTGCCAATGCTCTGTCTGTTCTTAATTTGACTGACGGCTGATGGAGTGCAGGCAAAGGCACAAGCACACAATTTGCAGCTCGTCTGCTGTCTTTTGATCATTGCTGCTGCCTTTTGTTGTTATTGCTGTTGTTTTCTGACGCCCTGCCACCTACGCAGAAACCATTTGTAAAAAGGGAGACTTTAAAAAACTCATGCAAATGGTAAAAACATTTGGGAAATTTTTTTAAAAGAGTTTCTTGTTTTTCAAAGGATAAAAACTCACAGCCATATCATGAGCAAACTCACGGACTAGCCACAAAGGTTAAGATTGCATGGTCGCTAGCTCATGGCCGTGACTCGCAGTTCGTGGTAAAGAACTCATCTTCCAATGTATAGGTGATTCATTGGTAAAGAACAAAAAAGTTTTAGACGGTTACTGAATCACACTACTGTAACTTTTCATGCAGGGGATTGTTGCTGAGCCTTAAATTTAAGGAATCGTTTATCTTTTCCTATTTATGAAAGTTTTAAATTACCCAATATGGGGATTAGCCAGATCTGTGTGAAGATGCAGAAGGTATCAGGAGACAGACACCCTGCAGAGATTTTTGGATAGTCATTAGCAATGACCATTCTGGAACTTCCACAAAGTGTTCAAAGTTACAAATAATTAAGATTCAGTCAAGCACACTGCACATGCATATGTCAGAGGATTGCCTTCTGCAATCTCCAGTGCCATAAGAGAATGCAAAATTCAAAGTATACAATGAGAAGATCCTTTCCTCTGACCTCAATCTCATGTTCAGACTGTAATTGCATTACTGCAAAAGACCAAAAGGACAGCATCCAGCAAGAGATGCTTGACCCGACAACCATTCATAGGAAATTCTGAAAATGCACTGTTGGATTTTGCAGGTACCCGACAACTACTAGGCCTCTAAAAGTCTTGGCTAGACTATCAGACTATGCATTAGCTCAGCAGCTTCGTCAGTAATTTTAATATATATATATTTTTTCTTTTTAAGGTTTTTGAGATATAATGAACTCAAATCATTTGCAGGAAGACCGTAAACATATAAGGAATTTTCATTAGGACATGTTTATTGTGCAGAAATGCATTTTACAGAAGTTGTAATGGCTGCTTCTTCACCAAAGGTATGGGATGATGCAGGACTAGGTGTGCATTCAAATGATAACTAAAAACAAACTAGAACAAAACATTGTCTTCTATCTAACTGAATGATAAAAAACTAATACAATACAATGCAGAGCATCTTAGCATTATATGGGGTCTTCAGGATCTACAAATATGCTAGCTAGAATACATAAAAAGTGTCACTAGACTCAATTTGCACCTCAAGCGACGATAATGATACAGTAAGTAAAATTTGTATGTCCAGCTGAATTTGAGCTAAACAACAGGAGACTTTCAGATTGACGGTAACATTCCTATAAGTAGAGTAACTATCGACATTTCAAAGGAGGAGGAAGGGCCTCGAAGATAATAAGCGCAGCATCTATTAGATTGGGCGTGACTTTTTGCTGCTGCATGTTGGGCATTTGTACTGCTTGATGTGCTCTGCTTTAGCTGGCGTGATCTTCACACACTTCCCGTGAAACCATGTCTCACAAATATCGCAGCAGATCCAAAATTCATCGGATGCATAATTTTCCCCACAAGCCCCGCATAGGGTGTCTCCATGCTCATCCTCTTCTTCCTCATCAAGTTCATCATCCTCTTCCTTGAATTGTGCCTTTGGAAACTTCGCCTGGGGTTCTGATACACGCTGCAGCAACAATGCATGGAAAAACAAGTCTAATATGATTATAAAACAAAAGAAACTCAAAGTTAATGATGATTCTCTTTCCAATGCAATGATTTTTGGAATGTGTGAAAATGTCTCGTATACAAATCCAAGATGAGAAAACAGTCTTCTGCTAATATCAAGAAACTCAGATTAGTAAAGGGAGGTGATTCAGTAAGCTAACCGTGCTAGAGTTCGAATTGGATTTGTTATTGCTATGGTTCGTTTCAGTTGGCCTGACCTTGTTCCTGCTACTCACAACTTCATATATGGAAGGAAGATCATTGATCATTCCAAAGAGGCGCTTCCTGTATCCAAAATCACCACAAAATTATTCGAGATGCCACCCAGTATAACACATGCATCCAAACTCCAACAAATTGTTACTTGAAGTACGTGAACAATTAGAATACAGTTAATCTAGTCATAACTTGCTGAAAGAATGTCAATAGGACAAACATAGGAAACGGTAAAGGAGTGACTAAATCTCTCAAGTGAGCAAAGCAAGCCATGTGTGTGGAATGTCTTAATGCAGCATTTGTCAAAAGGTAAAGGATTTAAGTTGAAACACTGTGTACACTGCTAGTCACCCCATTTTCTGGGCCAGTGCAAAATGGTTCAAACATACTGGCAGCGGCAGCTGTCATTAAGGCATACCAAAATATACCTTCCTTGTGGTTTTAAAATTAGGGCTTACATAGGTAAATCAAGCAATGAGCAAGGCTGAAAGAAGTGCCCCAAAAGCTCACAGTTAAACCACTGCCTAGACCTAAAAATTTGAATACATGAACATTTCATGAAATTTAGATCTAGGCAAGCAGGTATAAAGAGATATCTTGGGTTTCAGGTTCTAGAAGCTTATAGAATGTAGAATGACCTAAGTATGACACCAAGCATGTTACACTTATAAGTTTCATTTTTTAAAAAAGGGACTGTCCATCATTAAAGCCCTTTCAGGAAGGTAAGTATCCTAATAATCTTTCTAATGGCAGTTTGATCTAGTAATCACAACAGACAAAATGGATATCATCAAACATTGTTGGTCTGATGCAAGATGATTGCATGCTGGACAACTTATCCTTATGTCATACAATTGTCTCACTAGGAGAACAATTACCAGAATCATGAAAACTTACAACCATCTTAGTCACAACTCTTCTGAATAAACTAGACTACTGATCCTATAAACAAATTATCTAAAGAAGCTTCACACAAAAATAAATGTTGTCAAAAGAAGCATCCTTATGTTTCTAGGATGTCTGATTAAAGGCATTTCAATTGAATACAACTAGATATCCATCCAAACCATCTGATGTTTCTAAACTCAAAAAGTAATTTATTTGCCAATACTTTCCTATAAGTAATATAAAAAAATTTAAAATGCAGATCCGCTACATTAATGGCCCCCCTAGTACCGGCCCCAGGGATATGGAGGGAAGTACATGCAGGTACACAGGCGTCAGGCGCATGGTGGGATAAACCCTAGGTTGTTAGTTCCTGAGAATCGACCCCTAGCCATTACGCCAGAGATGTCATGCGCCCACCGTCTGTGCTACACCCTGGGGGCAATATAAAAAAATTTAAAAGCTTTTATAGAACTTAGATGTTGACACCTTATGCTAAGAAATTTGGTCACTATTGAGAATAACTAGTCAACATGCAAAAATATTCATATACCAAGGTGGACAAAAAATCAAGAAACCAATACACAAAATCCAAACAAAGTAAAGGCATTATCAGTCAAGACCAGAATAACATTACATATGGACATGCAACCCATAATTAAGCACTTTGGTACAATTTGAAGCAAACAAAAGAGAGGAAATTGCACTAATGATGTCCATAATTAGTATTCAAAACCAACATTGTCACCACAAGAACTAAAGGTCATTTTTGTAGCTCATATAAGCAACAATTCCATGAACCAGATATACAGGAATAAAGGAATTGACTACACAGAAAAATCAATAAAAAAAGTTATTTTCATCCCACATTAGCAACAATGTTAAAAATTAGACAACTCTGAATGAAGGTACTGAACTCACATCAGGAAAACTCAATGAAATTTATTGTCAAAAAGGAAAGCCTATAGCAGAAATATATACAGTAGTAATTCGAGCCAATTAAGAAAACACGATTAGAAAATTTTACTTCAGAAGAAACATAAAATAATCACCTTTGTAACTTATCAAATCCAAATCTAGCACCAAAGTAGAAAGCAACAGCAAGTAGCCAAGCATCACTGTGAACAGCGACTAACGAGAGCCAATCCTTTTCTTGCATTCCATCCCTGGCAAAGTTAATGCCTAGAGCCGGTTCAGGAAGTTCTGGAGGCACCTCTTCTGCAGGTAAATTAACTTCCCAGTGTTCATTGGGAAATCCATAGAGACATAAATTTTCTTTCTCTGTAAATAAGATAAAATTGTTAAGCACGAGATGACAATTTATTAAAAGTATTTGCGGTCTCTCCAGGTAAACAAAAAAGATGTTAAAAGGAAATAGTGTAACACAATACCCATATTTTTCAAATCAGGAGATTATAACATCTCCATTTAAATGAGATATGTTTCACATGTTTTCCATATATAGGTCAAGAAGAATGCATTCAAAGTCAGTATTAGTGTCTGCATGTTCAGAGAAGAGTTGGCATATGGAAAATCATTCTAGTAATAATGACAGAACAAAAACACGAAGTGGTTTGCAAATACATTTTTCCTTTTTTTTCACATGCTAGCTTTTTTTGTTTTTGCATTGTTTATGCAAACCTAAACCAACTCTAATGAAAGCAGATCATTGGATTCTATTGTTTAGCATTGATTGTAAAATCTGGTCAAAATTTCACAGTTTTATCGTTCTTATATTTCTCCACTATCCTTCTTATCAATTGGGCCGGATGGAAAATATCAAGGATGAACTAGAACCAGTATATTTATAAAAAAGATGGATGAAGCTTATTCTATCTATCTTATTGTTTACTTGGATGGATGGATAGATATATACCAGTTTGTTCACTAGCAATTCAAATGATGTTTTCTTGGAGACGAAGTTATGATTATTTTGGTTCTGTTTTTTTTACAATTAATTGCTTCCGCATATAAATAAAGTTAATTCCTCTGTTACAAATTTTTTGAAGTAAAGGTGATAATATTTCGCAACCGAAGCATCCTACAAATAGCCAACGAGGAAAAATGTGAAAACTACATACTCAGAGAATTTAACAACAAAAAATCTACCAGTACCAGCACCATCAAGCCACACAATAATCGATAAAAAGGTTACAGCAAATCCTCACCAGGGTCACACTGCTGGTAAAAATCCTCGACATCTACAACAAAAGAAACCGTCAACAATTCAATCTTCGGCGACAAAATAATAATAATAATAATAATAATAATAATAATAATAATATATTTTAGTGCGCGAAAGATGAAAATAGCAATTAAAAGATCTTTTTCTAGGTAGATATGAAAAGGTCAGTTTTTTTTTTTTAAGGGAACGAGATGCAGACCGGTGGTGAGGGCCTTGACCATGGCAGCTCGCCGGCCCTTGAAGTCGCGAAAAACCTCCTCCACCGTCTGCGGATTGTACTGCGCCGCCGATCCACCATCCATTGCCTCCCCAAAAGCGAGCGCGCAAGCAAGAACAAGGAATCCAGGAGTTACGGTATAAACATATATAAAATTAGATTGCGACGAGCTTCACCCGGATCGAGCGAGCAGTGAAGTAGAACGACAGAACAATAAGAAAAAGGAGACGCTCTATTTTTTTATTTGGGGAAAAAATAGTAGATCCGTAGATCGAATTGGGAACTAGGGCAAAATACACGTCGGTACAATGGTCTCCGAATGGAATGTTTACATTTATAAACTGCATCCTTTCGCTTTGCCCGTCGATGGGCCGGCCACGGCCCATTAAAGGAGGAGCCGTGCCATATGCCCACAAATAATTTATCCATTTATAATAAATATTTCTAAACGAATTTTCTTTATAACGGAGGTCACGAGATATGATCAAATGAAATTGCAAAAAAAAAAAAAAACACTTGCATAATAAAATAAAAGTATTAAATTGGAATAGGATAACTATTTTAGCATAGTGATCGAGCCGAATCTACAATAAATCCGTACTATTAGTGGACCAACTAGCAGCTAGGATGCAGTGTACTTTTGTCTCCCTATTTAAATATCGTCGACAGATTTCTTTCCAAAATGCTGTTGCTTTTAATTAATTATATTTCACCCTGATATTACCCTCCAACACTTAAATATAACAAAAATATACATAAATAAATAAAACGCGGAATTAGTTCGATGGTGTTTTATTCCGTTGTTTTATAAAGATTTCAGTAACAACAACGTTGACCCCATGAATACAGATCAGTGATTAAAAGCGAGGAGCGAGGCACGTGTCATGGTGGAGGAGCACGTATCACGTATGCAGTTGCTGCTGGTGCATGCGGTCTCTGGCGAACACGTGACAAGCCGACGAAATCTATCTCGAAATCTATTAACCAAAGTCCTGTGAATCGTGATCTGCCAATTACGGCGTGGGATTTATCCTGGGATCCAATGGTTTTTTTACTCGTCGGGTCCGCTGGGCGTGGGCCTTGGAATTGGGCGGTGACGGCGGTCTTCAGTGTGGTAATGAGTCATCGCCCGCGCTCCATTTGGCTGCCTTTGGATCATGCCACTGACGAATATAGCTCCAAATCAAAGGGGTAATCTGGTCAGGATAATTATGACATTGGAGGGCAATAATTTATTGGACGAAAGTAACGAAAAGCAAAGCAGAGGGCCGAGAGAGGAGAGGAGAGGAGAGGAGAGGAGGAAGAGACGTCTACTGGGTGGTGGTGTTGGTGTTTGGAAGTGGGGAGAGAGATTGATTATTATTTATATTTCTTACTGTTTTTAAGGATAAAGAAAGGTGGACAGTAAGGGGAGATGCTCTTGCATATTTGGCAGGTTAAACCTTGGCAGCATATCTTTTAAATGTGAGGAGAGAGGAGAGGAGGATAACCAGGAAGGAGGAAGGAGGAGGAGGAGGAGAGGAAGGGGAAAGGCAAGGGGCTTTAAGATTTCCTCAAGGTTAGTCTCTGCAGTCAATGATCTGGTTCTGATTTTAGTCTGTTCCCCCCCCCCCCCTTCCTTTTAAATCCTTCGGTATATTTGCATGCATGCACTTGAGCTGTTGCCTCTTGCCTTAATTTTTCTTATTCTTGGGATCCCGTTGCTGATTTCGTTACTTCTTTCAAAGGTTTAGGGTTTGATTCAGCTCAAAATAAGTTTGATTCTTATTTTTTAGTTCTTGCTGGATCGTGTGAAACTTGTTGGATTTCAAACGTGCATGTCATTTAGTTGCGGGCCCTTTGGGAAATAGATGATGTTGGTGGTCCTTTCTTGGTCTTCTCACGGTGTTTGCTCCTTTTTTAGGTGTTGATCACTTCTTTTTTCCCTTTTTTTTTTTGGAAAGAAAACTAACATGGGAATCATTGGTTCTTAGCTCGTTCTTGAGTCGTTCATTACTTGGAATCGTGTTGTTCGGTTTCTGGTTTCTTTTCCATATGGGGAAACTGGAAATTTCATTTCCCAGACTGCTTGATGTATATGAGACTATTTATTTTCTGAAGAAATGTATTTGTTAAGTATCATCCTTTTGCATTGATGCATCAGAATTTTGCATATTGACTTTTCTTATGTGGAAGAGGATTGCATAAATATGCATTTTTTGACCTGCATCAGACTATCTTAGATGCTTCAGATGTTAGGACGTGTGGTTGTAACTTGTAATTGCCTTTTAGAGATCAAGACCCTACAACCCACTAATAGAACTCGACCAAAGAATTGTGTGCCGGCTTGTATTGCAAAGCGATATTAAAGCAGTTTGCCCTTTGACATGTTAATCCCAGTTTCCGAGTAAGCCACACTTTTGCGTCTCTCAAAATCTCACTATGTTGGGGAAATATTGCATATGGAGAAGAGTGTGTTGTTTAATGAGAGCTTCTCATCTTCCATTTTATCTTACAACCATTGTGAAAGGAGCTGGTACTTGTCTCTTCATGTTGGTGAATATTGCTTGGATAAAAAATCGAAGTCGACCATAGCAAATTCGGGGTTCATCATTAGATGATTTGATTTTTCTTGTTATGAAATTAAAATTTGAAATAGATTTTAACAGGTAGTCAAAAAATGATATTAACATTTCACAAATGTCTATACTTTCCACAATTTTCTAGAAACTGTTGGCAATAACTTGTGTTACTAAGAGGACAAATTTCTGATTTCAGGTAATCCTTCCTCTGACACTTTTGATAGTGTTATACGTTCCTTTATTATTAGTAAGCTGATCAGTAAGAAAGATTGCAGTTGTGCTCGGTCGAGCTCTGTGGAAATTGAGTTATGCATCATTATGCAAAGGCTTCAGAAATGCAAGTTGTTGGAAAGAAAGGTTCAGAGAATAATTCACTCTATTCAACATCTACTTTTGTGAACAATCCGGCCTGGTGGAATATGAGCAGTGCAAATATTCTGCAGTCCTCTTATTCCAAAGAATTGAATATGAATATGGACTACTTAGCAAAAGATGGTAACAGGGAAACACAATTGAGCCATACAATATCTGACCATGACTCTTCAACTCACTCCAGTGATCAATCCCATCGAGAAGTATCCGAAATGAGTGAAGACAATATCAATCAGCAATACATTTCTATACAGTCTGGTACTATCGAACTTTACAAAGTGCATCTCAAGTTGTACTAGTTGTCTAGGACTAAATTCTTGTGCTTATTTTGTTAAACAACCACATCGTTCTATAGCCTATGGTTAATTAAATTTGAATTTTCTTGTTTATTTTGGCAAATTGATTTTTAGAGTAAGAGTGCATTTTCTCTATCAAATGCAATTGACTCTATCTGTACCAAAGATCCAAATGGCAAAGCTTCTTCTAGTTTATGGTTGATTGCTTTTCTGTTGGGTTACTTTATGATCTTATTATCAATTCCTTCGGTAATGTTTCGTCTTGTTTCTCAATACATCTAGCCTGGACTGCATAGAGTGAGCAAATTGTTCCTGTGTATGAGAGCTATTAGAAAAGTTGGAAGAAAGCTTATGATTCCACAGTAGTGTCTCAGCAGATATCTTTCTGGCATGATAAGTCATAAAATATATGCCACAAATCTTTGTTCACTTATTGAACTCGATGTTTTTAAACATTGTTGTCACCAGTTTGGGGTTAACATATCTGCTTCTATTTACTGTTCAAGATCATTACTATGTTCCATGTGACCATATGGCATTAGCGATAATTGTTTGCTATCTTTTTGTTAATGTTTTCTTCTTGTAATTGCCTTCGACCTGTATGCTTTACTGCCATCTTCTAAACTGTATTCCTTAGGTACTGATAATCCATATAGCAAATCTGACAGTCCCACGAAACCAGTTTTATGTTTGGGGAATTCAGAAGTTTCATTTGCACCTCCGAAGATGAACTATGGCCAATCTTTAGTAAGTTACTTTCGATACATAACAAGTATTCATGGTAACTTTGTTTTTGATCTTTTGTTTATATCATGCTTCTAAATTGAAATATTTGGTTATTTGGCTTTTCGACTTTAGGGCCACATGCAATATCCTTATGCTGACCCTTACTTGGGTGGCTTCCTTGCTGTTTGCGGACCACCAGCCATGGTAATTATACTAAGCAAACATCCTCCTTAAAACATCGATCGATGTCATTACAATTGCTTAACCACTTTGAGTACTAAATTATTGTTTTGTTGGTTCACATTTATGAATGAAGCACATTAAGATTGATTTTCATTTTATTTGATCTCAAGACATTAAATTATCTGTGGTCCTCTATTGTGCTATTCCACCTGCAGATCCATCCACAAATGGCAGGAACATCTTCTGCTTCTCGCATGCCACTGCCTCTTCAACCTGCAGCTGAAGGACCTATTTATGTCAATGCAAAACAATACGCTGCGATTCTACGAAGACGGCAACTGCGCGCAAGGTTGGAGGCTGAAAATAAACTCATAAAGAGCAGAAAGGTAGGGTAATTGTTCATGCCAAGCTATTAACATATTACCACTACCATGGCATACCTTCTGTTTTATAACTTTACAGCCATACCTTCACGAATCGCGTCATCTCCACGCGATGAAGCGAGCAAGGGGTTCCGGTGGAAGATTTCTCAACACAAAGCAACTTGAGGAGCAGCAGCAGCAGCAACAACAGACCCAACTTTCAACAATGTCAGTCTGCCAAGGTCTCTCTGATTCGGCGAGTGCCAACGCGAGAGCTGTTCCGACGAATGGAAGCAAGGGAGGTGAACGGAAACACTTCAGCTTCCCAACATCCAATTTTCACTCAAGTTTGGAGTGAGCATGCAAGGTGGAAGCACCATGATCGAACTTGGGGCATTGAGAAGATTGCATTGTGCTGTCTGTCATGGTGTTTCCCTGGCAATTCATCCTTGGCTTTTGGTAGTATCTTCGTTTCAAGTGTTTTATTTGACATTTCTAGTGAACATAAATAGGATTCGACTGCATGATACTGATAACTCGTCTAAACAATATGGTGTAAAGTTCTGAGTCTGTCTATTATGAATCTCCTTCTCGTTATCCCATTATTCTAATATTTGAATGAATAATTTAAATTGAAAACCCATTAAAATGTTGAAATTTTAAATAAAGAATCTGGTATAAAATATCATTTATCAAAATTTCAAATAAAAAAAAAATCTGAGGTAGCTAAAAAGAATGTTATATATTAAATAATTACTTTAAAATTTTTATATACTTTTTATGAAAATAAAAACACTTGTTTGGTAAATATTGAAATGTGGGGCGGTTATTTGTTTTATAGTGGCCGGTAGACGGTTCATCGGCTCTTAAGTCAACTCTTCATTTTTAAAAAATAATTATTCATTAATTCATCAAAACAAATATTCGATATACAAATATTAATTCATTTGTTAATTTATAAATTATTATTATTTTTTTTAATAATTTTTAATATTTAAATATTTTTTAGTGAAACGGGATATTACGAGCAGATTCAGATATGACGTGAAGATAAATCTATGAATCTATCTTTCCATTCACATAGCACAACCCTCAATATATGGACTATGGTTAGCAGGCCCTAAAGCTCGTATAATTGCAAAGATCAATAGCTCCACTTATTGTCAAAATAAACCGAGCAAATCTAACCGGCCTTAGCGTGCTGGTCGAGCATATTAGATATCGTTCCCCGTTGTTACAACTTGATTCTCAACATATAGCCGGTCGATCATAATGTCAATCGGGTGTATACAGTGTAGCATCCTTATTTCCTGTATATAAGCAAGATAGGTGCAACATTACACAATATATTGGCCCACGGCCAAGAAGACAAGTGACCCTACTATCTTGGTACCCTACTTATATGCTAATATGATATACAACGGGTCGGCTAAAGATCCGATCGGGATATCTTTAGGGGATAACATTGTTTAAGAATTATAACAACCTGTCTGAATGTAACAACCATTCATCAGAGAATATTCTTTTGTTACAATATATGCATTCAATAGAACATTCTCCGAAAATATCTGTCATCAGCAGCCGATATATTATGACAGTATATTCCTTTAACCATCTCATTAATGGCGAAAATTATACATGTGTAACGAATGATTCTTTGGACGGTGACTATACACCTCCCAAACGGTACGTCTTCACTTACTCGACAATCTTGGACACTTAACAGTCTCTGTCATTTCATGATTACGGAGATTATGAGAGGTGTTATATAAAGGAAAGTCTCTCCATTAGCAAGGTACTATAGAAGATGCTTTAATACGCTTTTTATAACAGTCTTATTTACGTGCACACATCTATTATTCTTCTCTCCATTTCCGCTCAGCCACTGTATTGACTTGAGCATCGAAGGATCTTCATCAGGGACTCTTTTTTTTGATTTTGGCGTTACATTTTGTTTGCGCTCTTGAGTGTGTGCTGAGAAGAAGAAGAAGCCCTTTTACTTCATTTCATAGTCTTTTTTTCCCGATTAAAAATTTTCTTTCAGTCAACATCCGAACCATCTATTCAATGCATCATCGTTCCAACTTTTAGACAGGATATTTTGGGATTTTGATATTTTTTATTTACTTTTATTTTTATATTCTGAGTTTGTTTAAAATTTTAAAAATTTAAATAAAATAAAATGTACAATCTAGATATATGGATTGTTTTCTTTCTTTACATAATATTTCGTTTTTATAAAAAATTAGAGAATAATAATTACCTTAATCACTATCCTACTCACATCACCGTTGCACCATTAACCCGAATCTAAAACTCGTTCTTAATTTCTTATGTCAGACGCTCTTCTCTTGACTCAGCGAACGGGAGTATATTCCTCGGATTCCGTTTATTATTCCCCAAATATTCTAGGAATATCCATATCTCTAAAACAACGGGCAAACGTTACGTAACTCTCTCTCTCTCTCTCTCTCTCGGATTCCGTTTATTATTCCCCAAATATTCTAGGAATATCCATATCTCTAAAACAACGGGCAAACGTTACGTAACTCTCTCTCTCTCTCTCTCTCTCTCTCTCTCTCTCCTCTTCTGCTTAACCTGCTCCAGCAGGTGATTCCAACTTCCAAGCACGCACCGCGAATCACGGTAAGCTTCGATCTCGTGACACATTATAAATCTAAAACACTTGATTCCAGAGCCAGTGACCTTCTCGGTAACCTGGCAAATTTTATATTTGGTATTTTTTTCGCATTAGAACACTAATATCTTCACTAATTAAGGATAGGTCCCTAGTTAGAATGCCTCCCTGCTAATTTTTCTACTACTTTTTTAATTTAGTCCATATAAGTTTCCTCTATGTTTTTACCGTTCGTCGTTCTAATTCTCCGTACGCCATGATCATCTAGAGAGCTTGTTCCTTCGCTTCCATTTGATCCCGTCAACCGCTATCCGACCTATGGCATTGGCCGCGCTCCAGAGCGCGGCTTTGGCCGTCATCGTCCTCGCGGCCGTGACGATGGCGCCGGCGTTCGTCCCCTGCTCCGCCGAGCTGCAGCGGTTCGAGCGCTCACCCAAGCCCGATGGGTCGCTCAGCCTGTTGGTCATCGGAGATTGGGGAAGGAATGGGCTGTTTAATCAATCGGAAGTGGCGTTTCAGGTAAACCTCCTCCTCCTTCGTTTCTCCCCTTTCGTTTCTACAAAGTTTTCTCCGCCCAAAAAACATTTTTTTTTCCCTTCTTGCTATTTGGTTGTGGTTGTGAACAAATCGAGAAAAAAAAAACATTTTTTGGTTCCCTCGTCGATTGCTTTTTCTCCAATTCTTCCGAGTGGAGTCTTGCCGCGCGCTGTTTAATCTAGATGCCAGTGCAGGTCATCTTTCATTTGCTTCTGTTGGAAATTGGAATATGCACATGGTCCAGCTTTTCTTTTACTTCTAAGATGAAAATATGCTTCTTTCGGTTCCTTAAAATCTCGAAGCAGAAATTTTAATTGTTCAATAATATGCTAGATGGGAAGGATTGGAGATGAATTAGATATAGATTTGGTGATATCCACCGGAGATAACTTCTACGAGCATGGCCTTGCCGGCGTCGATGACAAGAGATTCGAGGAGTCATTCTCCAACGTTTACACCGCAAAGAGTCTACAAAAGCAGTGGTACAGTGGTAAGTTCATCAAATCCATAGCCACGCCCTCAATCTTCTTTGTTTGCGAATTTTTATCGCCCTTTGGTATAATCGGTCGATCCCCTTGTGCTCCTAGTCTTGGGAAACCATGACTACAGAGGAAATGTGTTAGCACAGCTGAGTCCTGTTCTCCGTAGCATAGACGGCAGATGGCTTTGCTTGAGAAGCTTCATTCTTAATGCAGGTGAGACTAATCCAATCACCTCTATTCCTTGTTTTATCGCACAAATTGTTTTTTTTTAAAAAAAAAAAACTTTTCCTTGTGGTGTTCTTTCTCTTGCCAGAGATTGTAGACTTCTTCTTCGTGGACACAACTCCATTTCAGGAATCGTACTGGACCAACCCAGGGAAACATCACTATGACTGGAGAGAGGTTGCACCTCGCGGGACTTACATTTCAAATCTACTGAAGGTTTTTATCTCCCACTGCTACTCTTTTCTTTCATTTTGGCTTCTGTTTCTTGTGGTGAAGAACTGGGATTGAACTGTTAATTGCTTGTGTCACAAGGACTTGGATGCAGCACTAAAAGAATCCACAGCACCATGGAAAATTGTCGTCGGCCACCACACAATGAAGAGTGTTAGTGAGCACGGAGACACGCCTGAACTTTTAACTCTACTACTCCCTGTTCTCAAGTCAAATGGTGTGGATTTATACGTGAATGGGCATGACCATTGCCTGGAGCATATCAGCAGCAATGACAGGCACAAAATACTCGTGAGCTTATTGTTGCTTCGGCAGATATATAGGCTTCATCTATTAATAGCTAGCTCTCTTCCTCGGCAGTCCAATTCAGTATCTGACCAGTGGAGGTGGCTCCAAGGCATGGAGAGGTGTTTCCCATTCAAACTCAGGCAAGCTTCGTTTCTTTTACGATGGGCAAGGATTCATGTCCCTGCAGCTCACCAGGTCAGCTGCTGATCTGGCGTTCTATGACGTGTTCGGCCGAGTTCTTTACAAGTGGAGCGTGGCCAAGTCTCTTCGCCCAGCAGCATAGGTCATGTAGTTGATCAGTGGATCATTTGTGAGTATGTCATTGTTCAAGGTCTTAGGATTTGTGTTGCATTGAATTAGCAGAGAGTGAGATTGTAATGTGGCAGAGAGAGAATAATGATGTTGTAAGATTTGAGTTGTGAATGGCCATGAATAGTCTGCCGTTTTCTTAATTGCTGCAAGCTATGATTGTAGTTTTTAACTCAAAAAATTGAACTGATTGACAACATTAAAAATATAACAAAATTGTGTCTGCACTCGTCTGCCACTCGTAAGAGTGGACGAGGAATAGGAGAACACTTGTCTCATGATCCACAAGGCTAATGACAATCATTTCGTGGCTGTTTCAGCCTCATGATCTGTGCTGCCAGAGCATGCTCACCGTACCTATCAAACACCTTAACGATGGAATCGGCAGAGTCTTCCTGCAAACAAATCTCCTTCTCTACCACTTTTGCTCCCACCCTGACAGCCTCCACCAAATGCCCTTCGTGACAAACACCTTGTAGAAGCGAAGAGTATACGTCAGAATCAATGCAGTCCAACCCTTTATCCTCCATCCTGAGAAGCCAATTATATGCATCAGGGAACCGCATTTGCCCGCAGAGCTCCCTCATCAGAGAATTGCATGCCATTGCATTTGGTCGAACACCTTTCTCCAGCATCCCCCAAAGCACCTTCTCCGCTCGCTCCACGTCCTTGATTCTCAAGAGGCACACTACGAACACGCTGTAACAGTCTTCGGTCGAAACCTTTCCTTCTGAGGAAACCCTGTCAACCAGTTCCTGAGCTCCGACCAGATGTTCCCGGGCACAAAAGCCATCGACCAAAGTCCGAACTGTGGTTTGGTTTGGCGAACAGCCTCTCTTCTCCATCCGGTCGAATATGCCCAATGCTTCGTCTAGTTGACCATTCTCACAGAGGCATTTTATCAAACATGTATAGGACACCGCATTAGGTGCACAGGAAGAAGTGTTTTCCATCTCCCCCAGTATCTCGATTGCAGACTGCAGATTGCGGTGGGCGCAAGCGCCGTCGAGAAGCGCCGAGTATACTACAACATTAGGCACGCATCCAGAAGATCGCATTTGGCCGAGGAGAGAACGGGCAACTTCAATCTGGCCGGAGGCGGACAGCGCTCGCACCGCCGAGACGTAGGTAACCATGTCCGGGATCAAGCCGTCCACTTCCATCTCCTTCAATAGAGCTGCGACGGTGGCACCACGGCCGGAATCCCCCAGGATGCGAATGGCGGCGTTGTAAGATGAAGTATCTGGACGGCAATCGAACTCCGGCATTCTGCGGAGTAAGGCGACTGCCTCCTCGGGCAGGTTTGCATGACGGCAGAGGTTGAGGAGGATATTAAAAGTTTTGGTGCAGACGGGTGAGGCATCGGCGCGGTAGGAGTCAAGGAGTTGAGATAGGCAGTGGGGGCGGCGATGGAGGAGGAGGGCGTCAGATGCCGCAGCGTAGGCCGCGGTGGAGTGACGGAGACGGGGCTGGAGCCCTGCCCAGACAAAAAATCTGAGAGCCTGTGAGCGGTCGTCGTCATCGGGAGCGGCGGCGGACTGGCGGAGGACAGATTCGACGACGGAAGCTGTGAGATGGGTCCTGGAGGGGGACAGGGACAGGATTCGATCGAGGGAAGGTCGGCCGTAGTTAGATCGGAGGAGGCGCCAGAAGTCGGCGGCCGCGGAGGAGGCGGACGATGAGAGGAGGCGTCGCGGAGTTGGGTAGGAAAACATCTCGAAGGCGCCGCGAACGATGAGCCGGTGAGGCAACGAAGGACCGCGTTGTGGTTTAACCCGTCAAGGATCCAGACCGCTCCGGTCTGACCATGACCAGCTCGGATATATTTTCTTTTATAATAAAACATAACAATTTGAAATATTTTTAAAAGGAAGTTATCAAAATTAAAAAAAAAAAAAAACATAATTAGCAAAACACACAGTTCCATTAGCAAAAGTAGCAAATTTTACAAGGCATTTCCAAAATCCAGTTCAACTGAATCCTAATAGTAGTAATAAGTTCAAGAGCTACATATCAAATTACATGAACTGAACGAAAATAAAAATAGGAAGGAAAGAAAAGAACACCACAGCTACAAGAAAAAGAAGGTGAATAAATTTACAACAAGTCATGATACAAGTCATCTTCCATCAGCCGAAGTAAACGAATCTGCAAAACCTGGTGGTCTCGTCGGAATGCTGGTGTGGGTGTTGTCCAAGCTCGCGAGGAAAGAGGTCGTGGCTCCGTTCAAATAACTGCGATCCTCAAACGCCTGCCATTTTTTCAGTGCCTGAGGGAGTGTCATGTCGAGGTCGATACTGTAGCATTCCTCCGAGTCGGGATCAGAAGGCTTCCAAAGCTCCGCGAGCGAAGAGAGGACGTTGACTGCATGGCCCATGTCTGGCCTCTGGTGAGGCTCTCTGGCGCAGCAGTGACCAGCAAGCTCGGCGACCGTGCTGACGCTAGATGAGGTCTCCTCGTCGAGGTCAATTGACTGATCGATGGCCTTGGGGAATGCATCCTTGTTGAGCAGCATCCTCCGGAACCATGTCACCAAGTGCATGCTCTCCTCTGGCTGGGTCTCGTCGAGAGCCTTCCTGCCGGTGATCATCTCCATCAGAATTACTCCGAAACTAAATACATCCACCTTTGTGGTCACCCGCCCTGTAACTGCAATAGATGCATGCAGAAGAATCCGTAGCATCACAAATTTTCTTTAGCAATGATAGCAGAGGAATGAAAAGATTATGAGAATGTGGAATTGTGGAAGCTCAGTGACTATAGAATTACTAGGTTTTCAGAAAATGGAACTAATCACATTTGTTAGGAACATGAATCTAGTCAAATGAATTTGACAAATTTTGACATAATAGAACCATAGGTTTCTCTCTACACTGATAAATAAACTCTGCATGTGAAACAAAAATGTGAATGTGAATGTTAACATGGTACAATTATGCCATAAGAAAAGGTGAATGTGATTGTCATTCATTTCAGGTGGAAAGATCTTGTGTTGGTAGCAGATGTGATGGAGTCAATGATAAAGACCCTCAACCTAATTCAAGTCCTAGAAGAGCATAATTAGTCACTTAAATTTCATTTCTATGTAGCGGGGAAGGTAATATAAGAACCATATAAAACATGATGCAACTAACAAATTATTGATTCTAACAGTGGAGCTAGATCACCTGCATACTCTGGTGCTAGATAACCAAAAGTCCCTGCCAATCTTGTCTCTACAAAGCAGCCTTTGCCCTCCGGTGCAAGTCGAACAAGGCCAAAGTCAGCAACCTTGGCCTTCATATCATCCCCAAGGAGAATGTTTGAAGGCTTTAGATCCCTGTGGATGAAGCTCTGCTGTGCTAAACTGTGTAAATATTCAACACCCCGTGCCACATCTAATGCAATGCCTAACCTCTTCTTCCATTCCATGGGTTTCAACCCTTCTTCCTTCCAGTCAAAAAGATGCCGGCTTAGTGTCCCTTGTGGCATGTATTCATAGACCAAAAGCCTCTCATTGCCATCCAAGCAATATCCGAGCAGGGAAACCAAATTCCGATGCCTGACCTTTGTGAGAACTGCAATTTCTGATTGGAATTCATTCAGGCCTTTTGTCCCCACTGCACCTGCCTCCATCCTCTTGACTGCGATCTTTGTTCCATCATGCAACTCACCCTTGTACACCGTTCCAAATCCCCCACGACCGAGAACATTATCCTCGCTGAAATTGTTGGTCACATTCCTAAGGACTTGGATGGAGATCACCATGTTTCCAGACTCAACAACATGGACATCGCTTGGGCCACTGCTCGTCCGGCTAATGGTCTCACTTGCAGCTGTGCCTCCATTTACACTGGATCCTGCAACCGTGATCTTGATCATGTCTGGATCAGATCCCGAATGCCGTGGGTGTATCACAGTTGTGTTAGGGCTCTGAACTCTACCTAAATTTTGTTGCTTTCTCTTGTAGTAGCAGACACCCAACAGCCCAAAGATACCAATTCCCAGCACCACAGCTATCAATGAAACAGCAATTACGCCTCCTTGAACGTGGGAAGATTTCCTGCTTCTTTGGCTATTTGAATCATCTGATCCATCTGAACTAGAATTGCTGCCATCACCGGCAGAGGCCAAGCCAGAACCAGGGGAACCACCGATCACATTCTTCCCTATATTTTGGTTTCCAGCAGTATTAACCAAGACATTCTTGCCAAAGATCGGGACTTGTCCCCATAATGAGTTGTTTGACACATCCAATTCCTTCAAAGATGACAACTTTGCAAGCGTATCTGGAATTGTCCCAGTGAGATTATTGTTAGACAAGAATAATTTCTGCAAAGAGGTGATTGATCCAAACGCTGGCGAGATTGTCCCATTGAGCCCCATTCTCTGGAAGCTGATCACAGTAATGTTGCCATGGACGTCGCAGCTAATCCCCAACCATCCGCAGGGGTCGTTTCCATTCCAGTTCTGAGAGAACCGAGTGGGGTATCCAAATCCATTGGCAATGGAGAGTAAGGAATTTACGCGGGGATCGCAATCGCCTGGAGTGGGAAGGCAAAAGTTCTCGCCTTTGGGATCCACATCCACTTCCTTGACGGAGGGCGGGAACTCTGGCACCGGCCCCTGGAGGAGGTTGTTGGTGAGGGTTATTTTGGTAAGCGCCGGAAGATGGGTCAAGGATTTGGGGACGACGCCGGTGAGTTGGTTGTCGCGGAGTTGAAGGTCGCGGAGTGCAGTGAGCTGGGAAAAGTCAGGCAACGGCCCAGAGAAGTAGTTGGAATGAAGCCAGAGTACCTCGAGGGCGGTCATGTTCTCGACGAAGGCAATGTCGCCCGAAAGGCGGGCGTTTCCCTTCTGGTTGTTGAGCCAGAGGGAGCGGATTGGGGCGGTAGCAAAGGCGTGGGGGACAGGGCCAGACAACTGGTTGAAAGCGAGGCCGAGGTGGTCGAGGTCGGGGAAGGCGGTGGCAAAGAAGGCTGGAAGGGATCCGGAGACGCCGGCAGAATTGGCGGAGAAATTGACGAGGGGGGCGGCGTCGCGTAGCGAGTCGGGGACGGGCCAGGGCGCGAGGGGGTTTTCGTCTAGAAAAGCGGACTGCAGCGAGGAGAGGCCGGCGAAGAAGGTAGCAGGGATGGACGAGAAATTGTTGCCGTGGAGGAGGAGGACCTGGAGGGAGGAGAGGCCTGCGAGGGAAGGGAGGGGGCCGGCGATGCGGTTGTCCTGGAGCTCGAGGCGTACGAGGGCGGTGAGGTTCTGAATGGCGGGGGAGAGGAAGCCGGTGAGGCCGCGGTTTCCAGCCTGGATAGCGGCGACGCGGCCGTCGTCGGAGCAGGAGACGCCCCGCCAAGAGGAACAAGGGTCGGCGGAGCGGGACCAGGGGATGGAAGGGGAGCGGTCGGCGCCGAGGGCAACGGAGATGGCGCGCATGGCCACCAGGTCGCCAGGGTCAGTCTCGATGGCGGAGGCGGAGAGAAGGAGGAGGAGGAGCGCCGCCAGCAGCAGCAGCAGGGAGTGGCGAAGGGAAAAGGTGGCCATCGCTTAGTCTGGAAGAGGAAAAGAGAAGTCCAGAAGTGAAGAAGGTGATGGGTAGTAAACGCGTTTATAAAATGGAGACTGAAAAAGTTAGGCACATGGGTAACTCGGCTCGCCCATGTTCGCCTCCCGACAGGCAACACTTATTAGAGACATATTATTTCTGCAGCTTTGTAAAAGGCCAATTTTGGGTAAACAAGGCCAATAATTTGGTGTACCATGCGCCGGCGAATACAGGGAAGAGGAGGAAGGTATGCATGCGGGGCCGAGACAGGTGGTAGACAGCGGCTACTTGCTGGAGTCGGACGCTGCTGATGCCTGACAACCATCTTTCTCCCTCCGTCGGATTCTCAAAAGCTGACGATGCAGATTGAATCGATAAAAAAAGAGAGACCGTCCGATGGGAAAGATCGATGAGATTGAATTATTCAGTGAAGTAAGCTTCGGTCCAAAGTCGAAGCAACAGGTTGGGTTCACTCGGTTGCTTCGCCGCATGAGCATATCAGCTGTTGCCAACTGTTTCTCGTGGCTTCGAGCATTCAAAGCGAGAGAGAGGACATGCAATGCAACGTGCATTTATGTTGCTCAGTGGACAAGTTCATTAATTCGTTGTGTACCTGAAGAAGACATGCTGTTTTTTCAATCTGATACTTCTCTATCCTCCGCAACTCGACCAAATGTATATTGTGATTTGTGGCTATTATTGAAGCCTGATTGCTTAACTGCTGGCTGCTGTAATTGCTCGCGTATATGCTGCATTTATGAAACTAGCCATCACAGTTACCTACGAAACCCTGTCAGTGTTGCATCATCGATCCATGCTTTTGTTTCAATGAAATCGAAGGTGGGTTGCAGACAAACACTGACAGAAGCCTGATTTTGCACGCACTACTGTTCCTCAGGGTGAGCAGCTTTCTAATAAATGTGTTATCTTCCCCTCTGTAGAAAATGGTAGCTTGAATTAATGCATCGCTATCAATTTGGTGAGCTAACATTAATGCAGGATCAATCACGTACGGACACGAATTTCATAGAGCCATTTCATTGATGATCTTATATACTTAGCAAATAACAATTCTAAAGCTTTATTGGCATAGATTCTAAAATTTTCATTGTATTATGTTTAAAACTACAGTGTATAAACGCATGACAAAATATACTGATACGATGATAAAGAGAGATCATCAAACAACGGTAAAAGGGGGAAAGGTCTGTTAACGTAGAAGTTAAGATCAAAGGTCCTAGTCGATCGATCGGATTAAGTAAGCAAGAGTCTTGGCTGGCCGGGAAAAGATGCAGAACGGTCATCCTCCGATAACAACAACTAGAGTTGAGTGGAAAGCGGCAATCCACGACAAATTAGTCATCGCCGACTAAGCGACAGGACCGGTCGGATAAAGTCAATCGTGAACAGTCAGGAAGAGAGCAAGAGACAAGCCAGCATCTCAGAACGACACGATCGAACGGGGATAGCCAGTCCGAGTAGAGTCTGGTCGGCCAATAGTAGAGCTCACCTATATCTCTTCTCGTACTCTTATGGAAGTTTGTGATGCTGGCAACAGAACATATCCAGTATGTAAATTATACTTTAAAAGCTTCTAGCCATCACATCAGACCAAACTCAAACTCATTTGCTCCGATCGAGCTGATCGATATAATAGACATGCCTAATTTTGCTATCATCCATATCTTCTCTCTCGTTCTTGTCTCTACGGCCGTTGTCGCGATGGCCGGGGGAGGCAAAGATCCAGATATGTGTGCGCCGCCGCCCACGATCGGGCTGCCAGTGTACCCCGGGGAAAAGGACCTGTTTCAGTTCGCCCAAAACTTCGAGTTCCTCGAGGGCGAGTTCTTCATGTTCGGCGCCCTCGGCTACGGCTACGACACCGTCGCGCCGGGCATGTCCATGGGCGGGCCGCCGCCGGTCGGCGCCAGAAAAGCCAACCTCGACAATACCACGAAGGACATCATCGAAGAGCTCGGCTACCAAGAAGTCGGCAACATGAGGTTAATGATTAATTCACGACTTAATTAATTAGTTAATTAGTTTGCCATGCATGCAATGATAACATAACTACGTATACTTTGGTGCGAATTAATTAAGGGCGGTCAAGAACGAATTTGGGGGGATACCAAGGCCGCTGCTCAACTTGAGCGATGGAGTCTTTGCAGACATAATGAACGATGCCTTTGGGTACAATCTGAACCCTCCGTTTGATCCCTACAACGACACTCTCAAGTACCTCATTGCTGCCTACGTGATCCCCTACGTGGGCGTCGTCACCGCCGTTGGTGCAAATCCCAGCGTTAGGGGTTACGAGTCCAAGAGGGTAATTTAACTGCAAGGGCCTTCATAATTAACATATTTAATTATCAACTTAATTAATTATAACTCCAAATTTAATATAATTATGCAGCTTTTGGCGGGACTGTTAGCTGTGGAAGCTGGCCAAGACGCGATCATAAGAACGTTATTGTACGAGCGCAAGTACGAGTTGGTGCCGCCGTACAATATCACGGTGGCCGAGTTTACGATCAAGATATCGGAGCTGAGGAACCGGCTGGCGATGTGCGGCGTCAAAGATGAAGGCCTCATCGTTCCGATGCCGTTGGGCGCCGAGGGAAAGCTGACCACCAACATACTGTCGGCCGACAACGATTCCCTCGCCTACCAGCGAACTCCGAATGAGGCGCTCCGGGTGCTCTACCTTACCGGAAGTGAGTGCCAGCCGGGAGGGTTCTTTCCCCAAGGCGCGAATGGGAAAATCGCAAAGGAGTTCTTAATATCTCCTTGTTGAAAAATGAAACTGATCATCGATATCGATCGCTGCATGCACTATTAACTAACTAAATAAAACTGTCATGTAGCCTATATATATGAATTGAATAATGCCGGCCCGAACTGTAAGCTGTTCTTGTTATGATCTTCCCAGCAATGCAACGAGAAGAGTATCTCGAGTTATATATGTTTTGAGTTTTATTTTTTTTAGATTATATATTAGTGTAAGAATTTGTGAACTAAATTTATTTTTGATAAAGTAGCAAAACGTGAATTTTATAAACATTTTTTTAAAAAAAAAATGCTAGATTCTTTTTTAATGAATGATTAGATTTAAATACGAATAAAATTATAAAAATTATCAAATTGTATAATGATAGGAACCTTTAAATTAAGATAAATTTTTTATGAGGCATTATTTCTGAAAGTTTTCAGATATTTTAATTTAATTTATCGGCCACAAGCTATTTCGCTTTTTTTTTTTTTTTTTTACAATGTAATTTATGCCAGCATTGCGAGGCGATCAGCTGATTTATATAAACAAACTTAGTTACAACGTCTCAAAATATATTTTAGAATAAAAAATTTATTTTCACCTCAAACTTCTATTTTATTTTAAAATAATCTCTGAAATTTTACTTTTTACTTTTTGACTTTTATATTCTTATAAATATTAGTGGCTAATCCATTTACAACGGAATTGTAATAAAAGGGTGAATTTAAGAGGAAGAAGATAAAACGGTAACAAAGTTAAATATTTCGTTAACATACTTATCATTATATTAAATAATTATTAATAAATCATAAAATTATTTTTTTAGAAAAAAATAAATTGTTGGTGCAATTTTTCTCAAATCAAGGTTGACCAAATTGACTAAACTTGGGTTGCTCAAGTTTGAGTTTCGATATTTGAACAATATGTATAAATGAGAAATCAAGTAGATCAAAGTTGACCGGGGACTTGACGGAAGAAATTCTAATTAGAGGTTAGACAAATGGAAGTCCTAGTGGAACTAGAAAAACTTAGTTGGGAACTAGGTTAAATCCAAGCTGGATTAACTCGAAGCTAAACACTTAGCACGAGAGAAGTCCTAGTTAGGAACTAGGTAAGGGAAAGTCCAAGTGGATCAAGGAGGATCACACGTTGGCAAAGAAAAACTCTAATTGAGATTAAGCAGGGTAGAAGTCTATATCGAGTGATTAGTCCTAATTGAGGTTAGGCAAGAGGAAAAATCAAGTGGGTCTAGGAGGACCACACTAGGTAACAAGAAGTCCCAACATGTAACGGCTGACCGTACGTTGAGCAAAGGAACCCGATCTGATCAAGCAAGTTAGGGTTGGGCAATCGATAAGGGCAATCCATTGGTTATAAGCTAATCGATTAGGAAGTTCTCATGAGGACACATAAAAGGTCTGAATCGATTGATCAATCGATTGGACAGAGCCTAATCGATTGATCAATTGATTAGGGTTATTTTCTTGATCGAACAGGAGAGGTCTGAATCAATTAGGAATATTTCCTAATCAATTAGGGATGACTCGAATCGATTAGGTCAGTCACCTAATCGATTGGGAGTTGTGTTTCACGAAGAAGATCCAAATCGATTGAGGCAATATATTCAACCTTTCTTAATCAATTGGACAAATCCATTAAGGGATTTCGTGAGAGAACAGAAAGGTTGAGAATCGATTAAGACTTCTCATGAAGAATAGAAGCTTAGGGAATCGATTGAGGCAATCGATTAAATGCTTTTGAATTAATTGGGATGACTCACTAATGAATTAAGGGTTAAAAAAGAACCGTTCTTTAAGTGTTCTAATGGTCACCTGACGTGTCAATCGATTAGGGAAAAATCTTAATCAATTAGAGACATCAAAGGAACCCTAGAAAAGGATATTCACGAAGAATTGAAGCATGGTTCTTGGGTGCTAGTTCTTGAGTTCTCGGAGATAAGTGTTGTTGCACTTTCTAGGCATCAAGAGACATTTTTCAAGCAAGAAGAAAGCAAGCAAAGCAAGTTTTCAAGTATTGTAAAGCTATTTTTGATTTTCATTTATATTTGCTTCTTCTCTTCTTGGTGTATTATCGTATTTGTGCTTGTATGAGGCTTCTCCGCCTCCAAGAAGGAGGTATTCATAGTGGAGCTATGATTGTTAGGAGCGGACTCTTGGATTAGCAACTTCAAGGAGGTGGAATCAAGTAAAATGAAAGTATTAGCATTGCTTCAAGTTTTTCACTGCAACAAATCATCAACGAAGCTATTGGAGTTAATCACCCCCTCCCCTCTCTAGCTCTTTACATGTCCTAACAAATGGTATTAGAGTGAGGACACTCTTATTTGGACTAATCACCAAAAAGAACAAAGAACTAGAAGAAGAAAAAGAAGTTAAAGATTTGAGCCCTAATTTCAACAAGTTAAAAGGTTGATCATCAAGGGAGCTCAAGTTCAAAATGGAGTTTAAAGATGAATTCGGATACAACATCTGAGCACCTCCCCCATTCAGAATTGAAAGTTTCGACCTTTGGAAATCAAGAGTTAAAATTTTTTTTATGATGGAGATAAAGCAATGATTTACCTTGTAAAAATAAAATACCTTTCCCAATCTTATAGCTTGATTAGAATAGACACTTGCATAAAAGAAATAAGAAACTGATTAAAAAGAAGAGACACAACGAGGTTACTTGGTTTGCAATCAAGTGATGCTTTTAACTTCTGGGATTAGAGCTATATTTATAGCCCTGATCAGGGCGCTTGGAGGGATTCTAAGCAGCTGGAGGTGGATAGAGTTTTATCCTAGTCGCAATGGATTGTACCACATTGTATTTGGATAAAAATTCTAGTTCGGGCGCCTGGAGGGGTGTTGGTTGCTACTCGGAAAACCTAGAGGTTCCACTGTACAAAAATTTTGTACAAAGGTCTGAACCTTTTCCTAGCTACCATGTGTTCTTTTAAATTAAATTTTGGATCGCCTGCGGAATTTAACACGTTTGATCCAAAACTTAATCTATTTGTTCTTTTAGGTTTTGACTTGGATCTCCTGCGAAACTTAACATGTTCGACCCAAATCACCTTAAGTTATTAATTCCATTAAATATTAATTTCCATAATCGGTTCCCAGTACTGACGTGGCGAGGCACACGGCCTTCTTGGATATGGGAGCAACCACCACCGACTAGACAAAACCTTTTATAGAAATCTAATATTTAATTTCCTAAAATAACTTTAGGTTAACCGAAAAGAACAATCAAATCACAAGGGAAAGAAAAACAAAAGAACACTATATCGAAAACAAATTCGAAACTCTAGAATCGTATGCCTCTTGTATTTAGTATTATTTCCAAAAATAACTAGTATGATGCGGAAAGAAAAAATACTAGTTATACCTTCTAGAAAGACCTCTTGATCTTCTACCGTATTCCTCTTCTAACCTCGAACGTTGTGTGGGCAACGATCTTCCGAGATGAGAACCACCAAGTACCTTCTTCTTCCTTCTAGGTTTCGGCCACCAAAATTCTCCAAGAGAAGTAGAGGTCCGGCCACCACCACCAAGCTCCAAGGGATGCAAGAAACAAAACCTCCTTTCTCTCTTTCTTCTCCTAGCTAGAACCGGCCACCATCAAGAGCTCCAAGAGGGATTGCCGCCGGTCACAAGAAGAAGAGAAGAGAAAGAAGTTAGGGCCGGCCACCAAGGAGGAAAGGAGAGGAAGAATAGAATAGAGTTATTCACCATGAAGCCTTCTCTACCCCCTCTTTTATAATCCTTGGTCTTGGCAAATAAGGAAATTTAATTAAAAACTTCCTTAATTATTTTGCCATGAAAAAGAAAATTTTATTTAATTAAAAATAATTTCCTTTTTACAAATACAATGGTCGGCCACACCATTCCACAAATCAAGGAAATTTTAATTCACACAAGAATTAAAACTTCCTAATTTGCTTTCAGAAATTTATAAAAATTTCTCAAATAATTTTTCCCTTCATGGTGGTTAATAAAAAGGAAATTTAATAAATTAAAATCTTTCTTTTAAACATGTGGATAAAAAAAAAGTTATCTCTAAAAAATTAAAATCTCTCTTAATCTACAAATAAGGAAAGATATCAAATCTTTTCTTAATCTTTTGTAGAAACTAATAAAAGAGAATTATTAATTTTTAAACTTTCTTTTAAATCATGAACATGGTTAAAAAGGAAAGTTTTCTTAAAATTTAAAATCCTCCTTTAATCAACAAATAAGGAAAGATTTCAAATTTTAAACTCTCTTTTAAACATGTAGATGATTTACAAATAAGGAAAGTTTTTACCAAAAATTAAAACCATCCTTTAAAACTACAAATAAGGAAAGAGATTAATCTCTTCTCTTAATCTTTTGTAGAAAGCTATAAAAGGAAATTTTTAATTTTTAAACTCTCTTTAAAAACCATGATATCCACATAAGAAATAATTTTAATAAAAATCATTTTTAATATTCTAGTGGCCGGCCACCTAAGCTTGGGACCCATGCTTTGGCCGGCCACCTACATGGCTCATCCACTTGGTCTTGGCCGGCCCTAGCTTGGGTTCCAAGCTAGCTTGGCCGGCCCCATTGGATGGGTAAGAAGGTGGGTATGTGGTGGGTATAAATCTCTATATACTAGAGGCTACGATAGGGACCGAGAGGAGGAATTGGTTTTGGTCTCCCGATGAAATTAAGCATCCGTGTCCGAACACACAACTTAATTTCATCAATAATAATTCATTCCACTAAAGAACTATTATTGAACTACCGCACCAATCCCAAATTACATTTTGGGCTCCTTCTTATTATGAGTGTGTTAGTCTCCCTGTGTTTAAGATAACAAATGTCCACTAATTAAGTAAGTTACTGACAACTCACTTAATTAATATCTAGCTCCAAGAGTAGTACCACTCAACTTCATCGTCATGTCGGACTAAGTCCACTTGCAGGGTTTAACATGACAATCCTTATGAGCTCCTCTTGGGGACATTCTCAACCTAGATCACTAGGACACAGTTTCCTTCTATAATCAACAACACACACTATAAGTGATATCATTTCCCAACTTATCGGGCTTATTGATTCATCGAACTAAATCTCACCCATTGATAAATTAAAGAAATAAATATCAAATATATGTGCTTGTTATTATATTAGGATTAAGAGCACACACTTCCATAATAACTGAGGTCTTTGTTTCTTTATAAAGTCAGTATAAAAGAAACAACCTCTAATGGTCCTACTCAATACACTCTAAGTGTACTAGTGTAATTATATAGTTAAGATAAACTAATACCTAATTACACTACGACCTTCCAATGGTTTGTTCCTTTCCATTATGGTCGTGAGCTACTGTTTATAATTTATAAGGTACTGATAACATGATCTTCTGTGTGTGACACCACATACCATGTTATCTACAATATAAATTAATTGAACAACTACATTTATCATAAATGTAGACATTTGACCAATGTGATTCTTATTTCTATATAAAAGTTTATACCAAAAGCTAGGCTTTTAGTATACACTCTAACAATCTCCCACTTATACTAAAAGACTAAGCTGTCATATCTGCTGCCATACATCTGATTCCCAACCCTTCAACATGTCCATCAAAAACTCTCACCTTAAGGACCTTAGTGAAAAGATCTATAGGTCATCATCTGATGCATTCTAGGCAGCAACAACTTCTCCTCGTTTATACGATTTCTCGTATTGGGTGGTACTTGCGCTCTATTGTGTTTACTTGCCTTTATAGACTTATGGTTTCTTCGAGTTTGCTACTGCACCAATATTATTACAATAAATTGTAATAATCTTTGGACAAACCAGAAATCATATCTAAGTCTATCTTGAGGTTATTGAGTCATTCAGCTTTTATGGCTACCTCAGAGGCTTGCCATATACTAAACTTCTATGGTGGAGTCTAAAAAAAAACACCTATGCTTATCACTCTTCCATAGTTATGACTTTACCTCCTAAAGTAAACACAAAACCCCGAGGTTGACTTATTATTATCCCTATCCGATTGGAAGTCAAAATCCATGCAACCCACAAGGACCAAATTAACTGCCTTGTAAGCTAGCATATATTCTCTAGTGCCTCTAAGGTACTTCAATATATGCTTTACTGGATCCACTGTCCTTGTCCAGGGTTACTTTGATATCTGCTAACTATGCCCTTGGCAAAACAGATTTCGATCTCGTGCATAGCATACATTAGGCTTCCGACAGCATAAAGAACTGCCTTTATTTCCTTTATCTCCTTTGATGTCTATAGAGACATATCTTTAGATAAAGTTACTCCATCCTGAAAAGGTAAGAAACCTTTCTTGGAGTTTTGCATGTTTAAAACGAGCAAGGATTTTTCTGATGAAGCTTGGGATAAGTAAAATATTCTTTTCTTGCGATCACTTATTACTTTGATCTTAAGAATATATACATTCTCCCAAGTCCTTTATATCGAATTGTTTGAACAACCATACCCTTACTTCTGACAACATTTTGATATTGTTTTCAACTACCAAAAATGTTATCTACGTATAGTACAAGAAATACCACCACGCTTCCATCACACCTTTTGTATACACAAGACTTATCCGGTTACTAAATCCATAGATCTGGATTACTTTGACAAACCGGATGTTCCAAGACCTTGAAGCTTTGCCTCAGTCCATAGACTGATTGAGCTTGCACACAAGATGCTCTTAGCCTTTTGTAATGAACCCTTCTGATTGCTTTATATGGATGCTTTCTTCAAGACTTCCATTAAGGAATGTTATCTTGACATCCACTTGCCAAATAGATAAAAGAATCCGGATAGACTTAAGCATGGCTACTAGTGAAAAAGTTTCCTTTTTCATCATGCCTTGCCTTGAAAGTTTCTACCTTCCTGTCTATCCTTCTTTTCCTATTATAGACCTTTTACACCCAAAGGCTTTTACACCACTTGGTGGTTTTACAAGCTTCCAGATTTTATTAGAATACATATATTCTAATTCTATTATTCATTACTCTTTGCCAAGATGCTGCATATTTATCTTGGAGTGCTTCGTCACATGTCCGGAGATCAAGTTCATGTCCTTCAGGGATCGAGTCCAAAAACTCTCCCAAAACATGAATCTTTTAAGGTTGCTTAACAACCCTCCCACTACGACAAGACATTTTTTTTAATTGTGTATCATTTGTGATACGTGTTGCAGTTTTCCTTGTGGTATCTCATCTTGTACAGTTGGTACTAGATTAGACATGTCTTTTATTATTTCCTTAAGAACAAATTTACTTATGAGCACGTGGTTCATTATATAGTCATTTTCTAAAAACAGTCATTGATGCTAACAATGACCTTCTGATTTTTAATACTATAAACCTACTTTTGTTTATCTAGGATAACTTACAAACAAGTGAACTCCTATCCAACTTATCATTATCTCTCATATGTGCTGGATTACCCGAATCCGAATATGCTTCAAAATAGGCTTACGCCTATTCAGCAACTCTATATGAGTAGAGAGTTATGACTTTGGAAGGTACTACGTTCACTTCCGTTTCCAGAGCATATCCGTAAAACAAATTTGGTAATTTTCTGAATAACTCATCACCTATCTAATTATTCTATAAGAGTACTATACCTTCTTTCTACTACATCATTCTGTTGGGGTGTACCAGATGCAGTTAGTTGGGATTGAAATCCAACTTCTGATAAGTGACTCCTAAATTCTCCCAAGAGGTACTTGCCACTACGATCTTACCATAGTGACTTTTACTTTAACATTTCTCCGCATCAGCCTTGTACTCTTTGAACTAATCAAAGTACTTAGTCTTGCGGCACATTAAGTAAATTTATTTGCATCTTGAATAGTTGTCTATAAAATAGATAAAATATTCAATACTACCTCTTATCTGGATAGTCATAGGATCACACAAATCAGAATGAACCAATTTCAACATATATTTGACTCCATACCCCTTAAAAGCTTCTTGGTTATTTTCTTTCTAAGTAAGACTCGCAGGTTGGAAAGATTTCCACTACCAATGAACCCAAAAGTTCATCAGCTACCAATGAATCCTACTCAAGTATAACCTAGCTTTTAGACGCCAAAGATATAATTGGTTCTTTTCTGAAGGTTGCTTTCTCTTAAAATTAGAAGATGTGTTACTAATTTCTATTTGTTGCATCGTGGGAGTTATTGGATTATAAATTGTCAACCATCATACCAGAATAGATAATTTCCTTATTTTTCTTGATAACATCTTTGTTATCAAAATAGACACAATATCTATAATAGTTTAGAAACTGATATCAGGTTCTTTCTAAACTTGGTACGTAAAGACAATTACTTAAAATCCATATTTTATTCTTACCAAAGGATAAACATCTCCCACTGCAACAACTACCACTTTTACAGTAGTGCTCATGTGGACGGTGATTTACCTTTCATTTAGTTGTCGGGTTTCCTGGAACCCTGAATTGCAGACATGATTAATGGCATCTTGTATCTACACTCCAGGTTTTGGTAGATAACACCATTAGACATGTTTCAACTAATGAATTAAATACACCTAAATTGTTCTTAGTTCTAAGAAGACAGTCTACCTTAATGTCCAAGTCCTATTTCCAATCATTACAATTGGGACTACTAAGTCATTTTCTATAGTATGACTACTAGGGATTGACAAACATCCTAAGAATCACAAAAATATTTGGTCAAGATCAACTCCTTAAAATCTCCATGAATTTTGTATATACAAAATCGAAGAGGAGATTTTATTCATTAATTTTATTATCTCGTCAACTTTACTTTATGACGAATAAAATTAATAGTTGATCTGTCTTTGATCAAATATTTGGTCAAAACTCTTTGAATTTAAAATAACATTGATTCCTCAAACAATATTATTTAAATTCACCAACACCTCAAACACCATGAATTTTGCATACCACGTTAGTGTGGACGTATACAAAATTTAAACATTTGTAAGAGGAGGGTTTTACCCATTAATTATCTTGTCAATAAATCTTTATGACAAATAAAATTACCTCAAACACCGTGAATTTTGTATGCCACGTTAGTGTGGACGTATACAAAATCAAACATTTGTAAGAGGGGTTTTTAATTTTATTATCTTGTCAACCTTTTTATTTGACAAATTAATAGTTGGTTTTCTTCGGTCACACAAATAATAGCAGTGACTCCGATGGGGAGGATACTATTAGACATGCCTAAGTGTATACCATTACTTGACACTAAGTCCATTAATAAGATTATGCCCCTTCCGTTGGGGAAGATCACACGCTCTTAATTAACTTCCTATAGTCATCCAAAATTGGAAGTCTGTTCTAGTGATCCACAAACAAGCTCATCCGTTATGGAGGAAGGCACTCAGAGCCAACGCGCAAGCTTGTTTGCATCACTTACAAACCAGTAATGGAGACCATGAGATTTATTTAAAAATCCCTCTCCCACTTAGTTATTTATAAACGAGGAATTTTTAACTATACTAGTCTATGTATACTAACATGCACACACAGTACAATATAAAAGCAATAAATAGAAAATCTAATTTTCAACTATTATGGCTTTTATCTATTGTTGTCCTCCGTGTGTCACCAACCCTAGCTGCTGCCATCTTTGGCCACTGCCACCGGGTCTAGTTGTCGCATCCATCTTGCTCCTTGTTCCGCTGCGCCTCTGGTCCTCAAAAAGTTCCACGCCTTGCAAGATTCGATTCGCGACATATATAGAATTTTTACATTTTTCGATCCTATATTCCTCGAAGGAATGTACATGTATCTAGATCAAAAAATAAAATCCTAATAAAACTAAATACAGCTCCTGCTGTATTTTATAATACAATCATGCACACACAATAAAATGCCCTAGACATGTCCAAGGGTCCAATCACACACATAATAACTATAAGCCATAATAGTTGGATCCTGCATCCACAAAGTTAGCACATCCTACTATTAACCTGCCTAAATTATGTATGACATGTGCATAATTAAACTAATACCAAATACACAGAGGCAAATCCCTAGCTCTGATACCAATTGTTGGTTGCTACTCGGAAAACCTAGAGGTTCCACTGTACAAAAATTTTGTACAAAGGTCTGAACCTTTTCCTAGCTACCATGTGTTCTTTTAAATTAAATTTTGGATCGCCTGCGGAACTTAACACGTTTGATCCAAAACTTAATCTATTTGTTCTTTTAGGTTTTGACTTGGATCTCCTGCGAAATTTAACACGTTCGACCCAAATCACCTTAAGTTATTAATTCCATTAAATATTAATTTCCATAATCGGTTCCCAGTACTGACGTGGCGAGGCACACGGCCTTCTTGGATATGGGAGCAACCACCACCGACTAGACAAAACCTTTTATAGAAATCTAATATTTAATTTCCTAAAATAACTTTAGGTTAACCGAAAAGAACAATCAAATCACAAGGGAAAGAAAAACAAAAGAACACTATATCGAAAACAAATTCGAAACTCTAGAATCGTATGCCTCTTGTATTTAGTATTATTTCCAAAAATAACTAGTATGATGCGGAAAGAAAAAATACTAGTTATACCTTCTAGAAAGACCTCTTAATCTTCTACCGTATTCCTCTTCTAACCTCGAACGTTGTGTGGGCAACGATCTTCCGAGATGAGAACCACCAAGTACCTTCTTCTTCCTTCTAGGTTTCGGCCACCAAAATTCTCCAAGAGAAGTAGAGGTCCGGCCACCACCACCAAGCTCCAAGGGATGCAAGAAACAAAACCTCCTTTCTCTCTTTCTTCTCCTAGCTAGAACCGGCCACCATCAAGAGCTCCAAGAGGGATTGCCGCCGACCACAAGAAGAAGAGAAGAGAAAGAAGCTAGGGCCGGCCACCAAGGAGGAAAGGAGAGGAAGAATAGAATAGAGTTATTCACCATGAAGTCTTCTCTACCCCCTCTTTTATAATCCTTGGTCTTGGCAAATAAGGAAATTTAATTAAAAACTTCCTTAATTATTTTGCCATGAAAAAGAAAATTTTATTTAATTAAAAATAATTTCCTTTTTACAAATACAATGGTCGGCCACACCATTCCACAAATCAAGGAAATTTTAATTCACACAAGAATTAAAACTTACTAATTTGCTTTCAGAAATTTATAAAAATTTCTCAAATAATTTTTCCCTTCATGGTGGTTAATAAAAAGGAAATTTAATAAATTAAAATCTTTCTTTTAAACATGTGGATAAAAAGAAAGTTATCTCTAAAAAATTAAAATCTCTCTTAATCTACAAATAAGGAAAGATATCAAATCTTTTCTTAATCTTTTGTAGAAACTAATAAAAGAGAATTATTAATTTTTAAACTTTCTTTTAAATCATGAACATGGTTAAAAAGGAAAGTTTGTTAGGACCAAAAGTAGCTAGAGGGGGGGGGGGGTGAATAGCTCGTCGCGTTCTCTCGATGCTCGGCGTTGCTTGGCGTTGCTTGTTTCTTCAAGAATATGCAGCGGAAAATACAGAAACAAATGCAACAACGCTAACACGGTTGGTTTACTTGGTATCCACCTCACAAGAGGTGACTAGTCCAAGGATCCACACCACGCACGCACCCTCCACTATGAATAACACTCCTTTATGGTAACTACCAAAGGCGGAGAAGCCCTACAACACTCTCAATACAAGAAAAAGAAAGGGAAATACAAGTTAAGCAAAAGCTTACAAGATGTGCCGTAAAAACCCTAACCCTAACTTCTTCCTCTTGCAATAGATCCGCCTCTTGACTTGGAAAGCCTCCAAGAACCTTCAAGAACTGGCGATCATGTGCTTGTAGAGAGCTGTGGAGGAGCTGGAATGAATCTGAGAAGAGCTCGTGAAGAGATACCGAAGACCACGCTCGCCTGCGGCTTTAAACCCGACGCAACGGTCGGATCCCGATCGATTCGAATGTTCCCAATTGATCGGGGAGGCTTTGGATCGATCCACGGATCGATCCAGAGCGCCTCTGTGCTCTGGAAACGCGCCTGGATCGATCCACGGATCGATCCAGCGCTTATCGCGCGAAGCAGCCGCGTCCCAATCGATCCACTAATCGATTGGGACATCTGGATCGATCCACGGATCGATCCAGAAGCTTTCTGTTCGCCAGCGATCGACCTGGATCGATCCACGGATCGATCCAGCACTTGGTTTTTGTCCAAAACCAAGTCCCAAACATCCCTAACCAACATTCGGTCAACCTTGACCTGTTGGTATGTCATGCCTAGCATCTAGTCACTCCCTTGACCTGCTAGGACTCCCTTACCAAGTGTCCGGTCAATCCCTTTGACCCACTTGGACTTTTCTCTGTGCCAAGTATCCGGTCAATCCCTTTGACCTACTTGGACTTTTCTTTCATGCCAAGTATCCAGTCAATCCTTTGACCTACTTGGACTTCCCAGCACCAGATGTCCGATCATCCTTGATCCATCTGGATTTTCCCTTGCCTGGCTTCACTCACCAGGGCTTTCACCTAGCTTCACTCACTAGGGTTTTCCATCTGCCTAGCTTCACTCACTAGGACTTTCACCTAGCTTCACTCACTAGGGTTTTCACTCTGCCTAGCTTCACTCACTAGGACTTTCACCTGGCTTCACTCACCAGGATTTCCATCTGCCTAGCTTCACTCACTAGGACTTCCTTCTGCCTGGCTTCACTCACCAGGACTTTTCTTCTGCCTGGCTTCACTCACCAGGACTTTCATTTTGCCTAACATCCCAGTTAGGACTTCCCAGTCAAGTATCCAGTCAACCTTGACCTACTTGACTCTTCTTCAATCAATATCTTATTGTCAAACATCTAAACCTAAACCAAGACTCAGCTTGGTTACCCAGGTCAACCTTGACCTGAGGGATATTGCACCAACAATCTCCCCCTTTTTGATGTTTGACAATACCACAATAACACTTACAATCCCATATGTAAGTTAGGCTAATCCCATAGCCTCCTTCTTCATGCCACTAGGTAATGAAAGCATAAATTAAGCTCTTCATTCTCCCCCTAAGAGGGCAAACTCCCTCTAGGTAATGAAAGCCTAACTTACTCCCTTTCATGAGTCCTTTCATTCTCCCCCTATGAGCTTCTCATAGGTAATGAAGGACTAAGCTTAACCATACATTCTCCCCCTATTGGCACACATCAACCCATCGTTGGACACACATCAACCCATGCTCCAATTCTGGGCACACTTCAACAAATCCATTTGTTGAAGACTCTCCCCCTGAAGAGTTGCTCATCGTTGTTCACAACATCACTCGTTGTGATCAACACGATAATGAAGGTCCCATACCCTTCATTTATCCTTAACCTCTCCCTCAATGTTGACAAATACCCAACCTTGAGCATTTTCAACCACTTGAGTGTCCACTTGAAATAATGAGGATATCCACTCCCCATTTTTCCCATTTCAAGTTTAAATGCTCAACCTTGAGCAAGTTCACAACAGAAGGTTAACCACCTTCCAAGGTTCATGAAAAATAACTTTCATGTCTTTAAAGAGTCCCTCCCTAAAGACATGGTGGTAACTTCTGTCATCGCACCAACAATGACTTGGAATCCCTAAAACATTAGGAAACCCAAATTTGGAAGTTTTGAGGTTCAAATATTCAAAATTTGAAACAACCTCAACCTAAACTTCTACTTAGTCTTCGTTAACCAATCCATCCTTGTTTTCAACATGAAAACACCCTTTGTATGTATACAAATGTATTTAAGAGGTTTGGAATGGTTACCTAGACTCAAGGAGGTTCAAAGATGCTGAAATCAGGCCTTCCCAGCCAAAATCAGCAACTTGGATCGATTGGAGTTGGGTTCCAATCGATTGAACCTTTCTGAATCGATCCACGGATCGATTCAGACTCCCTGGGTCGATCGGCTGATCGATCCAGCGAGCTTCTGCTCGCGGGAATTACCGTTTGAATCGATCCATGGATCGATTCGGGCACTCGAATCGATCCATGGATCGATCAGAGCTCTGATAGTTGCTGAAATTCCATTTCAGTCAACTTCAGAAACCCCTAGAAAATTCTACAAAAATCCAAAAATCATGAAATTTCGTGTAGACATTATTTAGGGCATACTTAATCATGGAAAAATAGTTTTCTATGAAAATACATCATATTTTCAAAGATTGACACAAACTTGAAAACTTGCAAAAACTTTAGTGTTTTTCTTCAAGTTTGTGTCTAACTATTCAATGGTGATTACTATCAAAAGATAGCCTTCACCAAGGTTTTCCAAAAACATTTTAAAACTATTTTCAAAACCAATATCCCATCACATTCCTTGGGCTCAATGCACATGACTTGTACATTAGCTTTCCCAATGATGGGAAAACACATAACTATGTGTTTTGATGAACTTAAAACTCAAAGGAATGCACTAAATCAACATCTTGAGCTTTGTTCATCATCCTAACACCTCACTTGTATATAATATGCACTAAAACACATACAAGTCACCTTATAGGTCTTTGTGAGATGTAAGATTTTGGTTTTGCCCTATTCTAGGGATCATGCATATCTATCTAGGCATTTTGAGAGGTAGACATCCACAAAGGATGTTACTTGTTGATTTACTTGTTAAACACATGTCACTTGTTTATTCCACTTGTTGTAAACAAATGCCACTTGTTTAACTAATGCCATATGTCCTTAATTTTTAAGGAAATACACATAATGCATGATTATGTTATGGCATACATCAAAATAAAATAGCTTTCAAAAGAAAGATTTCTATAACTACATGATGTATGTATGGCATGACATGGTATTTTTGTATTTTTCATGATAAGTCATGAATGCAAAATCCAAATAAGATAAAATATGATGTCATGGCATATTATGAGCAAACAATCATGGCATGGTTTAGCATAAATAAAATATACCTAGATTACCTATCTAAGTATCATTAATCTTAGCTAATCCTAAAACTTAAACCCTAGATTGCCCTAAAGTGCTTCAAGAAAATGCCAAAGCCTAAGTTTGCATTTCTTATTCCCTTGATTAATTTATGCCAATTAAAATAAACATGTCCTCAAATGTTGGCATATTCCATTTTTCCTCAAGAGTAGCACTTTTAAATTTAAGGCCCGGATTGCCTTAAATTGCCTAAGAACATACCACAAACCCAACTTGATAGTTCTTATTAATTTTCAATATGTGCCATTTAAGATAAAATCAATACTTCTCCAATTTTGCACATTTACTCTTTCAAGGAGTAATCAATAATTCCATTTCATTTTCAAAGGTTAACAAAAACCTTGAAAATGCTCCTTGAGTGTCAATTTCCTCAAAGTTGGGTTAACCACCCTTCTAATCGGAGTTGACACTCTCTAACCCATCTATGGGGTAGAGAAGATGCTCCTAGGAACCCAACACCTATTGGTGCTCCTTGGATGCTCTAGGTACTCACTAGGGATAACTTCCCTAGATACCTTCCTAGTGACCTTGTTGGGCCTCTTAGAAGCCTTGGTCACATTTTCTAGGTCAACTCTAGGGATAACCTCCCTTGTGACCTTGTTTGTGACTTTCTTAGACTTCTTAGAAGTCTTAGTCACATTTATTGCAAAAATACTCTTAGGGATGACTTCCCTAGTATTTTTGGCTTGACCACTAGACCTAGGGTTTGTTCCATAGCTATATGGAACTCTATGGTAAGAGGGCACATCCTTCTTAGCCTTTGGTTTGTATCCCAAACCTCTATGGCCATTAGATGACCTTTGTGCTCCTAGACCTAGGTTATGCTCATTTTGCCCTAATAGGATATTTTCCATCCTTTTTAGGGTCTTTTCCATTTTATCAAGTCTTGACCTCAAGACTTGATTTTCTCTCACTAAGTCCTTAGTATTTGACCCATGAGCATTTTTGTTTCTAGGCTTGTATCTAACATCCTTAGAGTTTACGCCTAGATTTTTACCTACAATCCTAGCCTTAGGTGTAGTAGTTTTAGCATGAAAAGCTATATGTTTTTCTTTAACACTATCATGCTTTCTATTTTCATGGTAAATAGCATTAAAATGATATAAATTTGAACTATCATGCTTTTTACCATAATGTAGAGGAGTAGGCTCAATAAATGTTACCTTCCTTTTTACCTTAGAAGCTCCCCCTTGACTTGAGCTCCCTCCTTGAGCCTTGACCACCTTCTTCCCCTTGGGGCATTGACTCCGGTAATGCCCCTTTTGATTGCAAGAGAAGCATATGATATGCTCCTTGCTCTTCTTTGTCCCGGGGGTGGTCTCCTTGGGCTTCTCCTTGCCCTTTTGTGCCACTTGGCCCTTCTTCTTGGCCAATTTGGGACACTTGCTCTTATAGTGCCCATGTTCCCTACACTCAAAACATATTATATGATTTTTATTAGTAATTGAAATATTTATACCTTTGCTTGCAGGGGTGGCATCTTTTTCTTTGGATCTGAAGGTAGAAGCTTCCTCTCGATCGGACCTTGATTCTCCTCCATTTGATTTTTCTTGACTTGTGGAGGTAGAAGCTTCTTCTTGCTCCGGTGTCACCAAGGATTGCTCCCCCTCAATCCTAGAGGTGGAGGCTTCATCATCTTGAATGTGAAACAAGGAGTATGCTCCCTCCTTGTTCCCTTCGGTGCATTCCCTTGAGGATGAAGCTTCTTGGATTTCCTCTTCTTCGGAAGTTGAGTATCTCTCAACCTCGGAGTCCTCCTCTTGGTCTTGCTCCAAAGAGTCACCCTCTCTGGATTCTTCATTATCTTGTACAGTGGAGGGGATCTCTTCATGAAGCTTAGCCAATTTGCTCCAAAGTTCCTTTGCATCTTCAAATTCTCCAATTTTGCAAAGAATGGTGCTTGGCAATAAATTGACCAAAAGCTTGGTCACATTGTCATTTGCCTCGCACCTTTGGACTTGCTCCGGGCTCCATTTGCTTTTCTTTAGAACTTTGCCCTTTGAATTTCTTGGAGCCTTGAAGCCTTCCATTAGAGCAAACCATTGCTCTATCTCCATCATAAGAAAATTTTCGATTCTTGATTTACAAGAATCGAAACTCGTAGAAGTGTATGGTGGAGCCACCCTTGTGTCAAATCCAAGCCCATCTTGGAATTGCATCTTGAAGTTGAGCTTGATAAAGTCTTGAACTTGAAGAATTTGCTCCAACTTCTTCACCCTCTAGCTTTTCTTGATATGCTTGACCCTTCCGGCGATGATTCCGGTGAAGAGCGGCCTGGCTCTGATACCACTTGTTAGGACCAAAAGTAGCTAGAGGGGGGGGGGGTGAATAGCTCGTCGCGTTCTCTCGATGCTCGGCGTTGCTTGGCGTTGCTTGTTTCTTCAAGAATATGCAGCGGAAAATACAGAAACAAATGCAACAACGCTAACACGGTTGGTTTACTTGGTATCCACCTCACAAGAGGTGACTAGTCCAAGGATCCACACCACGCACGCACCCTCCACTATGAATAACACTCCTTTATGGTAACTACCAAAGGCGGAGAAGCCCTACAACACTCTCAATACAAGAAAAAGAAAGGGAAATACAAGTTAAGCAAAAGCTTACAAGATGTGCCGTAAAAACCCTAACCCTAACTTCTTCCTCTTGCAATAGATCCGCCTCTTGACTTGGAAAGCCTCCAAGAACCTTCAAGAACTGGCGATCACGTGCTTGTAGAGAGCTGTGGAGGAGCTGGAATGAATCTGAGAAGAGCTCGTGAAGAGATACCGAAGACCACGCTCGCCTGCGGCTTTAAACCCGACGCAACGGTCGGATCCCGATCGATTCGAATGTTCCCAATCGATCGGGGAGGCTTTGGATCGATCCACGGATCGATCCAGCGCTTCTGATGTGAGGACTCACCGGATCGATCCACGGATCGATCCGGCGCTTATCGCAGGCGCGTCCCAATCGATCCACTAATCGATTGGGACATCTGATCGATCCACGGATCGATCCGACCGATTGGGACAGTCGGATCGATCCACCGATCGATCCGAGCTCGGATCATCGGTCGATCCAGCACTTGGTTTTGTCCAAAACCAAGTCCCAAACATCCCTAACCAACATTCGGTCAACCTTGACTGTTGGTATGTCATGCCTAGCATCTAGTCACTCCCTTGACTGCTAGGACTCCCTTACCAAGTGTCGGTCAATCCCTTTGACCCACTTGGACTTTTCTCTGTGCCAAGTATCCGGTCAATCCCTTTGACCTACTTGGACTTTTCTTTCATGCCAAGTATCCAGTCAATCCTTTGACCTACTTGGACTTCCCAGCACCAGATGTCCGATCATCCTTGATCCATCTGGATTTTCCCTTGCCTGGCTTCACTCACCAGGGCTTTCACCTAGCTTCACTCACTAGGGTTTTCCATCTGCCTAGCTTCACTCACTAGGACTTTCACCTAGCTTCACTCACTAGGGTTTTCACTCTGCCTAGCTTCACTCACTAGGACTTTCACCTGGCTTCACTCACCAGGATTTCCATCTGCCTAGCTTCACTCACTAGGACTTCCTTCTGCCTGGCTTCACTCACCAGGACTTTTCTTCTGCCTGGCTTCACTCACCAGGACTTTCATTTTGCCTAACATCCCAGTTAGGACTTCCCAGTCAAGTATCCAGTCAACCTTGACCTACTTGACTCTTCTTCAATCAATATCTTATTGTCAAACATCTAAACCTAAACCAAGACTCAGCTTGGTTACCCAGGTCAACCTTGACCTGAGGGATATTGCACCAACAAAGTTTTCTTAAAATTTAAAATCCTCCTTTAATCAACAAATAAGGAAAGATTTCAAATTTTAAACTCTCTTTTAAACATGTAGATGATTTACAAATAAGGAAAGTTTTTACCAAAAATTAAAACCATCCTTTAAAACTACAAATAAGGAAAGAGATTAATCTCTTCTCTTAATCTTTTGTAGAAAGCTATAAAAGGAAATTTTTAATTTTTAAACTCTCTTTAAAAACCATGATATCCACATAAGAAATAATTTTAATAAAAATCCTTTTTAATATTCTAGTGGCCGGCCACCTAAGCTTGGGACCCATGCTTTGGCCGGCCACCTACATGGCTCATCCACTTGGTCTTGGCCGGCCCTAGCTTGGGTTCCAAGCTAGCTTGGCCGGCCCCATTGGATGGGTAAGAAGGTGGGTATGCGGTGGGTATAAATCTCTATATACTAGAGGCTACGATAGGGACCGAGAGGAGGAATTGGTTTTGGTCTCCCGATGAAATTAAGCATCCCGTGTTCGCCCCGAACACACAACTTAATTTCATCAATAATAATTCATTACACTAAAGAACTATTATTGAACTACTGCACCAATCCCAAATTACATTTTGGGCTCCTTCTTATTATGAGTGTGTTAGTCTCCTGTGTTTAAGATAACAATGTCCACTAATTAAGTAAGTTACTGACAACTCACTTAATTAATATCTAGCTCCAAGAGTAGTACCATTCAACTTCATCGTCATGTCGGACTAAGTCCACCTGCAGGGTTTAACATGACAATCCTTATGAGCTCCTCTTGGGGACATTCTCAACCTAGATCACTAGGACACAGTTTTCCTCTATAATCAACAACACACTATAAGTGATATCATTTCCCAACTTATCGGGCTTATTGATTCATCGAACTAAATCTCACCCATTGATAAATTAAAGAAATAAATATCAAATATATGTGCTTGTTATTATATTAGGATTAAGAGCACACACTTCCATAATAATTGAGGTCTTTGTTTCTTTATAAAGTCAGTATAAAAGAAACAACCTCTAATGGTCCTACTCAATACACTCTAAGTGTACTAGTGTAATTATATAGTTAAAATAAACTAATACCTAATTACACTACGACCTTCCAATGGTTTGTTCCTTTCTATTATGGTCGTGAGCTACTGTTTATAATTTATAAGGTACTGATAACATGATCTTCTGTGTGTGACACCACACACCATGTTATCTACAATATAAATTAATTGAACAACTACATTTATCATAAATGTAGACATTTGACCAATGTGATTCTTATTTCTAGATAAAAGTTTATACCAAAAGCTAGGCTTTTAGTATACACTCTAACAAGGGGTTCCAGGCACCCGGAGTCCGGGCGCTCGGAGGGGTTCCAGGCACCCGGAGTCCGGGCGCTCGGAGGGGTTCCGGGTGCCCGGAGTCTGGGGGCCCGGACCAGGTTCGAGCGCTTGAACTAGAAAAGTCAACTTTTAGTTGACTTTTTGGTCTGGGTCTTTCGCTCCAGTTCCGCTTGTTTGGGTTCGGGTCTTCCGTTCCGGTTCTGCTTGCTTGGGTGATTTTGGCCATCTAGAATAGGGCTCACCCGAACTCATTTTTCGGTCTTCTCGAGCAACCTTCTACTCTGGCTTCTTGTCCCTTAGAAACGTCGCACGTCTCCTTCTCGTCCGCCCACATACTCTTCCGCAACACCTCGTTCATCGGATGCACCGAGCCCGTCGACTCTCTCCCGTGCCGTCCTTCTCGATAGATGCATCTTTCGCTCGACTTTTTGTGCCCCTAAGTTCCTATACACTTAGACACAAAAGTTAAACACCAACAGGACTAATCTGACTTGGTTGATCACATCGAAACTACCATGGGGTACTAACAATCTCCCCCTTTTTGATGTGAACAACCCAAGTTAAGTTAGGAGAAAAAACATAAACAAATAATAACAAGGTAAATTTCACAAATAATAATGTGTAAAAATTAATGATACCTTCACCCTAGACTTAATCTTCACTTCTTCGCCTTTCATCGGTACTTTAAAATCATTTTTAAATAAATCTAAAATAAAGTCTAAGGGAAAATACTATTTTCCAGAAAATAATTAAAATTTTTTGAAAAATCTGGATTCTTATAAAGAATTTTGAAAAATATTTAATTTGATAAATAAATCTAAAATTTTACTAAGGTTTGAACAGATATAAAATTTTCACAAAAACAAAATCTTATACAGAAAGTTGATCATTTTTCACAGAAAAATAAAGTTTGAAAACAACTTTATGAAAAAAAATTTAACAGAAAACATTTTGAAATTTTTTGTACAGCTCAGTGATGAAATTTTCTTTATCGAAAAAAATTAATTTCTAAATAATTTCTAACATGAATTTTGACAAATAATTTATTTGAAAGCATTAGATAATTTTTAATTGAATACTTAACAATTAGTCAATTAAATATTCATTTCAGTAATTGACTTTCAGGCTGTGGCGACACACTATGCCTTCTTGATTATTGGAACAACCACTTCTAAACAAAGTCTTTTAAAGAAATTAAACATTTAATTTTCTTTCTGAAAACCAAAGGTCTAACTTTCAAAAAAAATAGGACATGCAAAAAAAATGAACCTAAATATCATTTTGGAATCCAAAATAGATTCCTTCCTACAAGATTAATCAAAAATTTCTTAGAAACATATTTCTGTAATATTTATCTAATTTGGCTCTTATGATATTTAAAATGTCAATTTACTCCATTATATCTTCTAACTTGTTGAATATGTGAGCATGCATAATTTTTTAACACTCTTCTATTTCTATTTTTAATTTTTCGTTTTCCATTTTCATCTTGTCGAAATCTTCTAACTGACAAGATGGTGCTAAATTTCCTTTTAATTCATCATTTTCCTTTTCTAACCTACAGGAATTTTTTTACAATATTTTTATAAATTGAAATAATTTATCAGAAGGTAGAGACCGTACCTAACTTATTTTGTCAATCCAATAATCTGAAGCTCCTCCTGAAGTGTTGTTTCCTTCTGATATCGCTCCCCCTTCATTGATGCTCTCGATGCTCATTTCGGATGAGTTTGCTTCGTCTTCATCTTCTTGGTGAATTGCCACTAGCGTAAGTCTGGTGAGGCCTTCAATCTCTAATTCGGACGACGTTTCGTCCCATGTTATCTTTAGATAATACTTGGTCTGGGCTAGCTTTTTGTTCTTCTCCTTATAATTTAGGCTAGTTATCTTTCACGTGCCCTTCTTCATTACAGTGGTAGCATTTGTTGGATCGTGAAGAACGCTAGAGGGGGGGAGGGGGAGGGGGTGAATAGCGATCGTCGAAAATCGATAATTAAATCGAGTATGTAGCGGAAGAGAAAAATAAGAACAATGCTAACAAATCAAGTTTTACTTAGTTCGAAGCCTTTGTTGACTCTTACTCCAAGACTCACACTCGTCGAGTGCTTTTGTTGGGCAATCCACTAATAGTTCACAAAAAGGGTTACACGATAAGTACAAAAACTATAATATAAAATTACCGACAACAAGGGAAATAAAAATGAGAGTCGCAGGTTGTCGAAGAAGCTTCATAGCGTTGCAGGAGCGTCTTTGGAGCAACGCACAAGAAGGTAATTACAGAAGAAAGTTATTGTACTGTGCTACTGGTGGAAGGCTGCTTATATAAGGCAGTTCCGGGCGCCTGGATCCCTTCTGGGCACCTGGACCGTGACATCATCCTATCCAATCAGCGCGCTCCAAGCTGACAACGAGATAACTTTTGACATTCCAAGCACCCGGACTAGCTCCAGGCGCTCGGATCCCCTCTGGGCACCCGAACCTAATTTTCCAGCAAACTTGTTTTCCTGCAAGTTAGTCCGAGGCAATAAAAAAATTATACTACCCTGCAAAATAAAGTTAGCACAGTATAACAAATAGAGTAGTAATTAGATTATGTCTCCTCGAGACCAGAAACTAGTCAAGATCTCAATTAGTTCAACAATGACAAACAACATTGGGAGAAGCTTGTGAACAATGAATATCATGTATATCTACATGACCTGGCTTTCAATTAGTTCAACATCCAAAGCGTGATGGATATGAATGCTAGTTTGGGAGGATTTACAACTGTACTTATTAACCAACCTCTTTGGGGAATGAACATTTTACCTAAGGATGGTTCAGACATTGCGCATGCGGATTATTTTTAATGGAGAACTTATTGGAATTTATTAGTAGTGTAATCTTTGGACACTTATCCTCAGACATATGATATGCTGTATTCAGCATTTCAATTTGAGAATCTAACAGAGAGGTGTGACATCATGATGTTGTTGTCGAAATGGATCGAATATTGAGACTTGGTGGATCGGTTGTGATTTGGGATTCTACAGTGATGATTAAAAAGATGCGTTCAATACTGCACTCCCTTCGTTGGGTCACCACCCTTCACAAAAGGAGGTTTCTTGTTGGTAAAAAGGGTTCTGGCGCCTAACAAAACATCTACCTAACGAACTTAAGATGCTTGATTAAATCAAATTTAGTCTTGTATTCATTACAAATTGTATTTCTCAGTAGCATCCTATAAAAGGTCAGGCAAGAACTGTAATCTTCCTGGTGCTCACTTAATCTCCTTGGTGCTTCCTAAAGTAGATCATAGCCATTTAGATTGATCTAACAATTACTTCTAGGGATATATTTCCTCGAAGTACCTGAGAAATCTTTCTCTTAAGGGCACACTATCACCATATATTAGCAAATTCAAACACTTGAATGCCTTAATTTTACATAACTATTCCTTCTGTGGAGTTGTTCCTGTCGGCATTGGGCAATTGCAAAAGCTGAACCCGGCAGATAGCTCACTCAGATTCCTCTTTGATTAAGCACTTATTACATATTCAGGATGTAAAATATTGAACAATTAATAATTAAATAATAAGATAATTTGAGGAAATAATATTATTGGAATTTTTAGAAATTTTCTGGGATTTAATCGGAGCTTATATGACGTATTTAGAAGGGGTGCGTTTATAGGCTTAAGAAAAGCTTGTTTGGAATACCCGGAGGTGGGAGTTGATTGAGAAATGGATCTAGGGTTTGATTAAAAATCCCTGCTCGACGTCTCGTGTCCCTGCTTGACGTCGCCAGTCGTCACAGTGTCACCCAATCGATGATGACGCAGTTGTCGGTGTCGTGAGGGGTCGATGAGGCCGACCCTCCTGCCTCGTCTTTCCTCTCCTGGTCGGAGTCACTTGGAAGTTGTCAGAGGCCATGCCATATCCTCCATTGGGCGCTCGATTCCTATTAGATCTTGGTCGTCGGCGGTATGCTGCAGCCATCAGATCATCTTCCTCGGCTAACCTCCTACTCCTAGGGTTATCGTTGGACCTCTCCCCTTGGTCCGACATAAAGCTCCCGGCCAGGATCTCTTAACTGCCCGATATTAGCCAAACAACATGGTTCCAGCCATAAGAAGATCATGTCCACCCTTGCTGGCCAGCGATTTCTTGTGATGGTGAGGGCAGCTGGACAGAATGGAGCCTAGTGTCCTGACACAGAGTTGTTGTTAGCCATTGTAGCTCCAACTGTGTTGTTCGTGGACGATCCATGGCTCCGACCATCCTTCCGATCTAAAGTCATTCTTCGATGGTGAGCTATCAGCAACCCACTTGAGTTCGGGATTCGAGTCGGATGTGATCTCTTGGACTTGTTGAGGACGGTTGACACAACTTACGTATAAACACGGGTACTTCTTACTTTATTTTCTTTTAGTACTTTGAACTTGGTGCATGAACTATTTTTGGATAAGGACTATTTTACCTTGACTCCACTCTTATTTTTCCTGCGCTTGATACTTCCACGTGATCTTTGAGATATTTGTTTCCAAATCTATACAGTTTCTTGTTGTTGTCCATGATAAGTAGCAGATATTAGATATCATGTTTATATGCTTTGACTGTTGTTTATTTATGTACTATATCGAGTATGCTGGTTTCATGTAGCATACCTAATTTCTGCTTATGTTTGTATGATGATTGTTGCATTTGGCGCATCATATCATGACATGCATGTCAACGACCAATTCTCCCTTATGGTCGAGAGAGTCATTGACCAAGGCCGCATCCTCAGCCATTCGAGAAAGTGGTAGCTGGAGTTGATGTCGCTTGTCCTGTCGTGCCGCACTCAGCCACTCATGGGTAGTGGTAACTGGAGTTACGAGCAGCAGGGACCCCCGTCGCAGATGTAGATAGTTAGCTACTATGCAACTATCCCCTCGGCCACTCGTGAGAGTGGTAGCTGGAGTGGTGTACAGTATGTCACTGACCCGACCTCTCGACCATATAGGGGTCATGGTGCAGAGAGGTCGGCGGGAGTGATCATCCGTGCATATGTTGTTATTATACTTGCTTTGGCTGTTGCTGTTTACATATGCTGTTATTGCTTACTTACTATTATTGTTCACTTATGCTGATATGCTTCCTTATGTTGAGATATGCTCTCATTGTAGGTGGTTAAATATTGGTTTATTTATTGAAAATGTTTATATACCTTACATGTTACCTCTGTAGCTATGAGCAGTACTGTAGCAGATTAGTATTACTTCTGACTTTCTATTACTAGCCTAGGATATGGTTTCAGGTATGAGTATTTATTATGGTTTTATTTTAGTATCTGCTACTTCCCTTATAAGATTGTATTTCTTTTGACATTCTCTATTTGTTTATATATGTTCAAGCACTATCTTTCCTTACCCGCTGAGTTCCAATACTCACCACCTCGCAAACTAGTTTTCTTTCGCCAGGTAGCAGTAGATGATTCATGGATGCTTGGAGGGATGCCGGCTGCCAGTCCTGGGTCCTGCATTATATCAGTTTTATGTTTCCGCTTTACTTTTTTTTAGTATACAGCGATTTTGGTATTGTATGAATTGGTCTATGTTTGGAGTTTGGTTCGTGGTGTTTTGCTTTCGTGCTCTTGTGGTTGTGTAAGCCTAATTGGCTAGTAAACTTTAGTTGTGGATTGTGGGTTTTCTCTTCATTTTTCCGCTGTGTTTTTTATACAGCCGTATGGGTTAAATATTAACTGCGTGGTTGTTTATTCATTTATATCCAGTCGAGTAGACTGCGTATATTAACTGCATGGTTATGTTGTTTCTATTTTATATATGTTCCAGCCGTGTAGGCTGATGAATATGTTATTATGTTGTGTATGTTTGTATCTATTGTTTCATATTGTCACCGGTATAGGGGAGATGCTGCCGGATTTTTGTCTAGCAGAGACTCCTCTGGGGCATGACACAGGATCCTATCTTAGTGACTGTTAGGTCACCTGTAGATGTTGGACCTATGCTGGCATCTTGGTTTGCATAGGATGGTGGGGTGCCAAAAGCACATGACTTCTGTTGGGACCTTGAAGCTGCTAGAGGGGGGTGAATAGCTCGTCACTCAAATCGTCGCTTCCTACGCTTATTAGTGCATAGCAGAAATACAAAACTAAACTGACAAATATAAAGCTAAACCTAGAGGCAATGACCAAAACAATCACACCTCTAACACATTTATATAATATGGTTCAGAGATCACTTACTCCTACTCCACGGCTGTTCATAAGGTGGATGATCCCAATCCGCCGGTTGATAATTCCTGAAGAACTTCTGGGTAGCTCGCGTAGTTCCTTGTAGGTAGAGAAACCTCACCACAACTCGTACAAGAACACACTAGATCACTTGAGCACTTGGAGACTCTAATTAGAGTTAACCACCACTAATTTCGTCACCTTACTTAGGCATTCCGAGCTCCATTAAATAAAGCTCGAATGGAAACATCGAAGCAATGTTTCCGCCACCAGTCGACTGCCATACTTACCAGTCAACTGGCCTTTGTGGATTTCGACTGTTACAAACTAATGGCTCAATACAAGTCGACTGATAAAACATTAATCGATTGCAACAGTAATGCTACAATAATGTTATAGTAACCTAGAATTTTATCCTAAGTACAACCTCTCATGCACTTGTCCTTGCCCGCACAACCAAGACATAACCTTCTAGCCTCCTCCATCAGTCTTGTGTCTCTCGAATGCCTCCTCATCCTTCACGCCTTACCTTCTAGAGCTTCCATCAGCCTTGTCATTATTGTCGGATCTTCCTTTGCCAAGAGGCCATACCTTTGGGACTTCATCCATTGCCAAGTCACACTTGGACTTACGTTGTTGAGACTACATGTCAGAGTGAAAAATGAGGAATATGAGAGGGTACATAAGGATTATGGATTTAGAACGAGAAATGAAGAAGGGAAAACTATATTAAATTTTATGATAACATATGACCTTATATTAGCTAATATATTTTTTAAAAAAATAGAATAATACTTAGTCACGTTCAAAAGTAAAAATAATAAATCGTAAATTGACTTTCTTATGATTAGGAAGAAGGATAGAAAGATTTGTAAAGATTACAAGGACATCCCTAGAGAAAACTTAACTACCCAGCATATGTTAGTAGTGTTTGATATACGCCTCAAGAATAATATCAATAGAAAGAAAGTATATACGACTCCTATAATTAAGTGATGGAAGTTAAAGGATGAGAAACAAAATATATTTAAGGAGAAGATAGAAGTATGTATAAGCATTAGGTGAAATATACGTTAACTATAATACGACATGGGATAAGATAGTATCAAAGTTTAAAATAGTAACTAAGAGTGTACTCGGTGAATCAAAGGAATATGCACAACTAAGTAAGAAATCTTGGCAGTGGAATGAGAAAGTATAAGAGAAAGTGAAGGAAAAATAAACAGTTGATAAGAAATTATATATTTGTAAGAACGAGAAAAACTTAAAAAAATATACAATAGTCAAGAAAGAGGCTAAGAAAGTAGTGAATGAAGGAAAGAATAAAAATTTTGAATGATTATATCAAAAATTAGATGCAAAAGAAGGGAAAGGAGAAATTTATTGAATAGCTAAAGTGAGAGAAAGGAAGACAAGAGATCTTATCAAAATAAAATGTATTACTAGTAAACGATGGAAAAATAAAATAGTGATGGAAAAGGTATTTTTCATCAATTTTTAACGAAGGTTTAGGTAAATAACTTAACTTAGGCAATTTAAGTGGGTCAAATGAGTATAGAAATTAAAATTTTTATCATAGAATTCATATTCAAAAGCAGAACAAGTTTTAAATAAGATGCACAATGAAAAAACCGCTAGACCATATAATATTTTGATAGATGTATGAAAGTACCTAGGGAAACAAGGCATTGAATGATATAAAATTATTTAATATGATATTGAAAAAGAAAAAATATCTGATTAATGAAGGATTAGCACATACTCTAGTTCCTTTATATAAGAACAAGGGAGACATACAAAATTATGTAACTTATAGGGATATTCAACTAATGAGTTATATCATAAAATTTTAGGAAAAAGAAATAGAAAAAAATATTAAGGAAGAAGACAGCGGTAACTGAAAATCAATTTAGATTATGTAGGACTGATGACACGTGAGAGGGGGGTGAATCACGTGTATTTAAAAACTTTTCTTTTGTTTTGAAATTGAGTAATTAGTGGAATTAAAAATAAACTAAGATGAGAAAAGACATGATCGATTTACTTGGTTCAGAGCCTTCGGCGACTCCTACTCCAAGACCCAGGTTCCTCCGACTTATCGATGGACAATCCACTAAATTCTCTACCAATAAACTTCCAGTAGAGTATCGAATACAAGAGTAGAGAAATAGAAAATGGAACAATTCTACACTTTTCTTTTGCTAGTATAAGAGATATGTAATAAATGAAATCATTAACAACACTTATAAAAATAGAATTTGATCGAGCTCGTGTGTTGGTGTTGGTCTGCCGATAACAGTTAGATGTCATAGATTTGTAGCACGACAGCAATACAGTGAAATCAAAGTAGCAGAATGGTTGTATGAGCTTGTATAGAAGTTGTCTACAAGTGGCTAGTCAAACTCTACTTTTAAAGAGTGTAGAGGGCTCCTTCAACCTCATTCGACGCACCTCCAACCTTAAATATAATCTCGTAAAGCTTGAATTCTTATCATCACCAAAGTCCTCGGTCTTTATCCTCAGGAGGGAACCTCCTAGCACTCTGAGGCGTCTCCAATGCACTCTGAGGTGCCTCCAACGCACTCTAGGGCACCTTCTCGTAGCAAACTTCGATCCCCAAAATTTTCTACATGAGAGCATCTCCTCCCTAGCCAGGATGCCTTCATTCAAGCTCCAAGGCACCTCCCTGTAGCTCTGAGGCGCCTCAGATAGTATTCATCCGAGGTGAACTTTTGTCATTTAACCCTGCAAGTTCATGTTAGCCTAATAACAAAAAATAACTTGTAAAATAGCATTAATATATTTATAAAATAGCATTATTGATTAGATTTTGTCTTCCCAAGACCAGAATTTAGTTATGTTCTCAGCATAAATATCTGAAATGGCTCTAAGCTGGATCATGCCTATAGTTCTATCGGAATTCGTCCTCACTGGATCACTCTCCTCCAGTGACTTACCTTTACTTATCATTCACAAACACTTGACTTGCCTCTTGACCCACCAGGTCTTTCCACCAGTTGTCAGATCCGCAGACCCAATTGGACTTCATCTAGCTGTCAGATCCCATAGGCCCAACTGAACTTTCTTCCAGATATCAGGTCACACCTTTGTTGGTACCCTAAGGTTGTTTTAATATAATCAAACAAGTTAAGTTAGGACCTGTTGTGTTTACCCCTGTATCTAAGTGTATAGGAGCTTAGGAGCACAGGAAGTTGAGCAAAAGACGCAGCTAGCGAGAAGGACGGCACAAGAGAGAACCGACGGGCTCGGTGCATCCGAGGGACAAGGTGTTACGGAAGAGTACACGGGCGGACGAGAAGAAGGCGCAAGGCATTTCTGAGGGACGAGAAGCCGGAGCGAAAGCTTGCTCGAGGAGAAGACTGAAAGTTAGGTTCGGGTGAGGCCTATTCCTGATGGCCAAAATTATCCAAGCGAGCAAAGCCAGAGTGGAAGACCCGGACCGAGGCGAGCAGCACCGGAGCAGAGGGTCCAGACCGAAAAAAGACAACATTATTGACTTTAAAGGTCCAGACGCTCGGAATGCGGTATTATCTAGATCGCGTTTGACCATGATCCATTGCAAAGGGGATAAAGTTTTATCCCCTTCCAAGCACCCTGACCAAGGCTATAAATACAGCCTTGGTCCAGAAGCTGAATAACAACAAGAAATTTGAGTTCCAACACTTGTGCGCTTCACTTTGTTAGTTTAGCTTCTTCTTTTTGTGCTTTCACTGCTGTAAGAGGCTTCTCCACCTGAAGGAGATACTTAGTGTGATTCATTTCCTTGGATTAACAACCTCTCCGGTTGTAACCAAGTAAAATCTGTGAGCCTCGTCTTTTATTTTATATCTTTATTTATTTTATGCAAGTGTTTTTTTAAATCCGAGAAGAGTTTGTTTTTTTTATTGTGCAGGGTTATTCAACCCCCCTTCTAGTCGGTCAACGGGTCCCAACAAGTGGTATCAGAGCTAGGACGCTTCAGGAAGACTAACCGCTGATCGAAGCATAGAATTAATGGCTAGACCGAGCATATTGTTAGGATCGATGATCGCGGCTAGAGAGGGGGGGTGTGAATAGCCGTCCCAAATTCTTCGCGTTTCTTCCTACGATTAGGGTTAGTGCAGCGGAAATGAAACCGTAGAAACGAAAAAGAAGAAGACAAACCTCAAACTTGATGGATGTAACGAGGTTCGGAGATATACTCCTACTCCTCGGCGTGTCCGTAAGGTAGACGAGCCCTATCAATCCGTCGGTGGATGAGTCCCCGGAGAACCGGCTAATAAGTACTCCTTGTGGGTGGAGAAACCTCGCCACAATAACTTGCAACAGCAATATGGAAATACAAAGAAGAGCAAGAATAAAATACACAATGAATGTACAAATACTCGCTTGCCTTCTCGTCGACTGAAGTCCCGGATGAAGCACCAACTTCACGGACGAATGCCAACAAGCAACTCAGTAGAAGAAGCTCACCCGAAGCTTCGGAGCTTAGCAAAGCTCAAGAGCACAGCAGTGAAGAAGCAGAAGCTTCGGACCAGAAGAAGAGTGAGAACGTTACTTCACTGTAGAAGCCCTCAGCCCTCTTATACCTACATCCACCTGCGAAGAAGAAGCCAGAAGACAGAAGACCGTTGGCTCACAACAGATAGTTCTGGACCGATCAGGCTGAAGCCTGATCGGTCCAGGAACCTCTGATCGGTCCTGGTGACCGATTAGAGCTTCCTCTGATCGGTCCAGGGACCGATCAGCATGCATTCCCTTCCTTTTCTTCCGAACTTCTGGCCTTCTGATCGTTGTTTCCTGATCGGTCTGCAGAACGATCAGATAACACTTAGTAGGCTATTGTTTGGTTACTGATCGGTCACCAGACCGATCCAGATATCCAGTGTATCACTGGATCGATCCACTGATCGATCCAGAGCTTGGTTTTTGCCCAAACCAAGTTCCAAACCTTCCAAACCAACATCCGGTCAACCTTGACCTGTTGGCACATCATGCTTAGCATCCGGTCACTCCCTTGACCCGCTAAGACTCCCCACTAAGTGTCCGGTCAATCCCTTTGACCCACTTGGACTTTTCTCTTCGTGCCAAGTATCCGGTCACTCCCTTGACCTACTTGACCTTCACAACACCAGATGTCTGATCACCCTTGATCCATCTGGATTTTCCCTTGCCCGGCTTCACTCACCAGGACTTTCACCTAGCTTCACTCACTAGGATTTTCACCTGGCTTTACTCACCAGGATTTCTAATCTGCCCGGCTTCACTCACCAGGACTTTCCCACTGCCTGGCTTCACTCACCAGGACTTTCCCACTGCTTGGCTTCACTCACCAGGACTTTCACCTAGTTTCACTCACTAGGATTTTCACAACTGCCTGGCTTCACTCACCAGGACTTTCCCACTGCCTGGTTTCACTCACCAGGACTTTCTCCAACTGCCTGGCTTCACTCACCAGGACTTTCACTTTCACCTAGCTTCACTCACTAGGATTTTCACCTGGCTTCACTCACCAGGATTTCCCGACTGCTTGGCTTCACTCACCAGGACTTTCCGAACTACCTAACATCCCAGTTAGGACTTCCCAGTCAAGTATCCGGTCAACCTTGACCTACTTGACTCTTCTTCATCCAACCTGATCAGACCCTGATCAGTATCTCTCCGCATGGACAACTGCACCTGCATTGTCCATGTCTACATGTCTTTCTGTATTGTCAAACATCGAAACCATGACCAAGGTTTACGCTTGGTCAACTAGGTCAACCTTGATCTACTGGAAATTGCACCAACAATCTCCCCCTTTTTGATGTTTGACAATACCTTTAAGTTAGGCTAATCCAATAGCCTCAACTTTCCTCATGCCACTAGGTAATGAAACATAAGTTACAACCTTACATTCTCCTTCTAAGAAGGCAACTTCCTTCTTAGATAATGAAGGCCTAACTTAAACCCTTCATTCTCCCCCTATTGGCACACATCAACAAACTCTCCCCCTGAAGAGTAAGTTACCGTTGTTCACAACTTCACTCGTTGTAGTCAACAAACTCTCCCACTAACTCCAATGTTCTTCCTTGAACATTCTCTAGACATTCTCCATTTTCCCCCTTTTTGACACACATCAAAAAGAGTGAATCAAGGTCAAGAGTTTCTTCCTAATGAAAGTCCCATACCTTTCATTGAAACCCTTAATTTCCCCCTTGATACTAATGTCAATAGTTAACTTAGTGATAATCCCATATCACTCAAGTCTTTAGGAGTAAAAACTCTCCCTAAAAGTCAACTCCCCTTGACTAATAGGTAAAATTCCCCCTAACGGTCAACTCCCCCTTGACCATTGCACTAACAATGTCTTGGAGAGTTCCAAGCCTTGAGAAACCTAAAACACCACTTCCCAAGCTGAAATTTCAGACAAACAGTCGAAATTCAGCAGGTTGGCACGCCCTGATCGGTCACCAGACCGATCAGGGATTCCCTGGATCAGTCACGGTGACCGATCCAGGCACCCCTGGACCGATCAGAATCCCCTCTGATCGGTCCACAACTCTGATTTCTGATTTCTTCTCCCGAAATTCAGAAACCTCTAGAAAATCACAGAAAATTCTAAAAATTGTAAAATTTTGAGGATACACTCCTCATAACATATACTATCATGGAAAAATAGTTTTCTATGAAAATAAGTTCCATTTTCAAATCTTGATACAAAGTTCAAAAGTCTTTAAAATAGCTCAAAGTTACTTATCTTTGTATCAACTTGTTCAATGATGAATGCTATCACTAGAAAAGCTTCATCAAGGTTTTTCAAATCAATTTCAAAATGATTTTAAACCATTTAATTTAGGACCACAATCTTAGGGCTAAATGTACATGACTTGTACACAAGCTTTCCCTATGATCCCCAATCTCGAATTAGGCTCATCTAGGTACAAGAACTATGCACCTTGATCCTAACTCATGATCCTAATATCTCACACACATCTAAGGTGTATCAAACACATCCAAGTCAACTTTGATGTGAGATATGGGTTTAGGTCATCTTAGGCTAAGTTCTCATGCATTTTCTAAACATCAATTTGATCTCCATATCAAATTGTGTTTTTAACCTTAAATCAATTTCATTGATTATAAATGCAAGAAATGATGACATGACATATAATGATATCATAAGTAAAAACATGTGTCAATGTCATGATGTCATGGCATATGAAACTTAAATAAGGCATGACATCTAAATAATCTAAGCATTATCATGACATTTCAAATGATACTAAATTAAATATGATGTCATGACATGGCATATGGCAAACAATATATGGCAAATAACATGTAAAGGTATAGAACATACCTAATTCTAGCCTTAATTTCCATTTTTGATAGTTTTGATCATAAAATCCATATTCCTAAGTGTATTAGACCTAAAATCATATACTAAGAATTTTTATATCACTATGCGCCAATTAGATTGACCCTAGAAAACTCTTCAATTGTGATTGGCACATCCTAAACACCTTAGGAATAATTTTCCATTTCATTTCCAAGGTTTGATTACACCTTGAAAATTCCTAAAGTGCCACCTTTTGCCATGATTAGGTTAACTACCTATTCAAGTAAGGTTGGCATACCCTAACTCATCTAGCGTGATGAAATCACGCTCCTAGGAACCCAATACCTATTGGAACTCATTGGGTTCACTAAATATTCACTAGGGATGTCTTCCCTAGCAACCCTCCTAATGACCCTCCTAGGCTTTAAAGCCTTGGTCATTTGGGACTCATCAAGATTCACTCTAGGGGTGACTCCCCTTGTGACTTTGGTGATGGTCTTCCTTGCCCTAGATTTTGTTCCATAATCAAATGGAACATTATGATAAGTGTGCTTGACCACTTGGGACTTAGGTTTGTGACCCAAACCTTTCTTGTCCTTGGACATTGGTTTTTGACCCTTAAACCCTAGAGATGACTTCTCCAAGTTCTTAAGAGCCTTTTCCAAAGTATCAAGTCTGGACCTCAAGACTTGATTCTCCTTCTCTAATACCTCAATTTTTAATTTTTCATTTTTCTTTGAGGTATTCCTAGGCATATGTCTAGTTGATTTGGAACTCCTACCTAGGTTTTCCTTAACCTTAGATGGGTTAATTCTAGGGTTGGCTTTCCTACTGTTATCCTTATCTAAGCTCACATGTTTGGCACCTAAGCATGTGTATCGATTGTTGGGTTTTTCGGGCCGCGAAAACCGCTTTTCGCGTCGCGAAAACCCCGAATCGCCCAAGCCACGGATCTCGTGCAAGGTAAAACTTTTGAAAAATACGAGTACGAGTTTAAAACACGATCGACTCTTAGATCTACGAGGGAAAAACATTTACCCTTGATGCGTGCCCTTCGCAATCCCGCAACGTCCAAAGGTAGCCGGATCTCGAGACCATCAAGCGAACGGTCCTCTAGCGGTATCCACACGAACAAGGAGTGGTCTTCTACCACTCAAAGATGGAGAGGAGAACCCACAAGTGTGCTAGCACTTTCTAGGGCTCTCGAATTGGATCTAAAAGGTGAGAAAGGAGAGAAGGGAAAAGGAACTCACACACTCTTCTTGGTACTCTCCTTTTGTGACCTTCACACCACCTAGTTGCTTGGAATCAACTCTCTCTTCTTCTCCACCATGAAGCCACGACCATCAGCAAGCTAGAGAGAGGGAGAAGCACCCAAGGAAGAAGAAGCATTGAACACCATTCAATTACCACCAAATGAAACCCTTTCCTCACTTAGTGTGGCCGGCCACCACATGTGTAACCCCCACATTAATGTGGCCGGCCACATTAAGAGGATTAATGGTGTGTAACCTCCATGAGGTGGCACACCATTATATAAGGGGATGATGTGGCATGTCATGTAGGATGAGTCATCCTCATGATGTGGCAATTCATCAAGTCAAAACTTGATGTGTCAACCTCTATTTGGTCAAGTCAAACTTGACCAATGCTCTTCCTTGTTGAGTTAAATCCAAGCTTTGATTCAAGTCAATTTCAATTTAATGAATCTCAATTCATTAATATAAATTGACTCATGAATCAAATTTAAATTAGACTCATTCAACAATTGAATCTAATTGAGTCTAACTCAATAAGTCTAATTTGAATCCAATCTTTGATTCATCATATGAATCTAATCCTATTGGTTCATCATATGAACCTAATCTCCATGCACATGTTCTTTGTGTGTGACCCAATAGGTTCTTGTAACGTTGGCAATGTTATAAACTCCTTTAAAAACATAAGCAATGAGCGGCATCTAGCAATACATCATTGCTACCCAAGTTACAAGAAATGTTGAGATCCAACATCACCTTGTGACTACTAATTGTGACTCCTCACAATATATGACAAGTGTCCTTCTATCCTAGACATCTAGATTGATCATTGTGAGGCATAGACCGTGTCATCCTCTGACCAATCTAAATCTTGAACTCCGAGTAGACTCACTCAATCAAATGAGCTCAATATCTCATATTGACTCATTTGGGTATGGTCATACACTTCGTGGTCTCACTCTATCAAGAATATCGATGTCTCTCCCGTCATATAGGAGGGATAGATCCCATCTACATCACTCACATCCCTCTGCATAATTTGTTATATACCCAGTAATCGCCTTTATAGTCCACCCAGTTACGGGTGACGTTTGACGAAACTAAAGTACATAACTCCTTATGTAGGGATCCATGGTGACTTCAGGTCTAAGGACTAATAGTCATACTAATAGCCACATGAGAAAGTATATGACACTCATATAACGATCCATGATACTTTCTCATGGCGGGTCATTCAGTATACATTCTCTAATGTATACCCATGTGTCAGCTTGATATCTCTATATCCATGACTTGTGAGATCAAGTCATCGAGCTGACCTACATGCTAGTCTTATTGTATTAACATTGTCCCTGAATGTTAATACTCGACTAGGAATGATTTAGAGTAGTGTTCCCTATATCATCTCACTATCGATTCAACTAATCGATTGATATAGGTATGAACGTTCTACTCAAGGACGTTACTATACTTATTTTATCTGACACTAATACAAATAAGCATAATAACCAAAAACCAATACCTTTATTAATATATAAAAAAATATGATATACATGAGTCCATACAATCATCAAATGATTGGCTCTAGGGCTCTAACTAACAATCTCCCACTAGCACTAGTGCCAATCAGTATAGGCTCTAAGGCCTAATGACCTAGTGTGACCATCATGCTTTCTCTGTGCCAAAGCCTTGGTCAAGGGATCTGCGATGTTAGCCTCTGTAGGTACTCTGCAAATCTTCACATCTCCTCTATCGATAATCTCCCGAATGAGATGGAAGCACCGTAGTATGTGCTTGGTCCGCTGATGTGAGTGAGGTTCCTTCGCCTGTGCTATAGCTCCATTGTTGTCACAATAGAGCTCAACTGGGTCAGCGATACTAGGAACCACCCCAAGTTCAGTGATGAACTTGCGGATCCAAACTGCCTCCTTTGCTGCCTCTGATGCTTTAGAATCAGCTACTGTATCCTACTTCGAACTCTTCCAGCTGACAGCACCACCATTAATGCAAAATACGAACCCCGACTGCGATCTATAGTCATCCTGGTCGGTCTGGAAACTAGCATCACTGTAACCCTTTACAGCTAGCTCATCATTGTCTCCATATATCAAGAAATATTTTTTAGTCCTTCTTAAGTACTTAAGAATATTCTTGACCGCTATCCAGTGACTTTCACCTGGATCAGACTGGTATCTGCTCGTCATGCTCAAAGCATACGAGACATCAGGTCGAGTACATAGCATGGCGTACATGATCGATCCTATGGCTGAGGCATAAGGGATCTGATCCATGCGGTCTCTCTCCTCTCTAGAAGAGGGACTTTGAGTCTTCGAAAGACTCACGCCATGTGACATCGGCAGAAATCCTTTCTTGGAGTTCTGCATGGCAAACCTTAGGAGTACCTTGTCAATGTATGTACTCTGACTTAGGCCAAGCAATCTCTTAGATCTATCTCTATAGATCTGTATCCCTAGAATGCGGGATGCCTCACCTAAGTCCTTCATTGAGAAGCAACTCCCTAGCCAGGTCTTGACAGACTGAAGCAAAGGGATGTCCTTCCCAATGAGTAGTATGTCATCCACATACAATATGAGGAAGACAACTATGTCCCCTACAACCTTCTTGTAGACACAAGGCTCATCTTCGTTCTTGATGAAATCAAACTGTTTGATCGCATCATCGAATCGAAGATTCCAGCTCCGAGAAGCTTGCTTTAGTCCATAAATGGACCTATGCAGCTTGCATACTCTACTAGTATGCTGTGGATCTACAAAATCCTCAGGTTGTGTCATGTACACATCCTCGAGTAGGTTTCCATTTAGAAACACGGTTTTGACATCCATCTACCATATCTCATAGTCATGGTAGGCTGCAATAGCAAGCATGATCCGAATGGACTTAAACATCGCTACTGGAGAAAATGTTTCATCATAGTCAATACCATGAATTTGCTTGAAACCTTTAGCTACCAAGCGACCCTTATAGATAAGTCCATCCATGTCAGTCTTTCTCTTAAAGACCCACTTACACCCAATGGGTTTTACCCCTTCAGGTGGATCAACCAAAGTCCATACTTGGTTGGTGTACATGGAATCCATTTCGGATCTCATGGCTTCTAGCCATTTCTCGGAATCTGGTCTCATCACAGCTTCCTGATAGGTGGTAGGCTCATCTTCTATGAGCACAATGTCATCATGGTCAGACAAGAGAAAAAAGTATCTCTCAGGCTGACGATGTACCCTATCAGACCTGCGAAGAGGTATGTCTACTTGAACCGGTTGTTGTTCCTCAACTCCTTGTGGAACAACATCATCCACAACACTTTGTGGTTCCGGTTTTCCTTCTTCATCCATTGGAGGAGCGAAACCTACTTGGACACAACTCCAATTCTCAAGATTAGTCATAAGAAAATATTTCATTCTTACCTTCCAAAACGCGAAGTCGTCGCGATCGTAGAAAGGTGGAATCGTGATGTCTTCTCCAAGTAAATCCATTCTCTAGCTTGTGCTCCCTCGGGTGTTAATCCGGCGAAGAGCAACCTCGCTCTGATACCACTTGTTAGGATCGATGATCGCGGCTAGAGAGGGGGGGTGTGAATAGCCGTCCCAAATTCTTCGTGTTTCTTCCTACGATTAGGGTTAGTGCAGCGGAAATGAAACCGTAGAAACGAAAAGGAAGAAGACAAACCTCAAACTCGATGGATGTAGCGAGGTTCGGAGATATACTCCTACTCCTCGGCGTGTCCGTAAGGTGGACGAGCCCTATCAATCCGTCGGTGGATGAGTCCCCGGAGAACCGGCTAATAAGTACTCCTTGTGGGTGGAGAAACCTCACCACAATAACTTGCAACAGCAATATGGAAATACAAAGAAGAGCAAGAACAAAATACACAATGAATGTACAAATACTCGCTTGCCTTCTCATCGACTGAAGTTCCGGATGAAGTACCAACTTCACGGACGAATGCCAACAAGCAACTCAGTAGAAGAAGCTCACCCGAAGCTTCGGAGCTCAGCAAAGCTCAAGAGCACAGCAGTGAAGAAGCAGAAGCTTCGGACCAGAAGAAGAGTGAGAGCGTTACTTCACTGTAGAAGCCCTCAACCCTCTTATACCTGCATCCACCTGCAAAGAAGAAGCCAGAAGACAGAAGACCGTTGGCTCACAACGGATAGTTCTGGACCGATCAGGCTGAAGCCTGATCGGTCCAGGGACCGATCAGCATGCATTCCCTTCCTTTTCTTCCGAACTTCTGGTCTTTTGATCGTTGTTTCCTGATCGGTCTGCAGAACGATCAGATAACACTCAGTAGGCTACTGTTTGGTTACTGATCGGTCATCAGACCGATCCAGATATCCAGTGTATCACTGGATCGATCCACTGATCGATCCAGAGCTTGGTTTTTGCCCAAACCAAGTTCCAAACCTTCCAAACCAACATCCGGTCAACCTTGACCTGTTGGCACATCATGCTTAGCATCCGGTCACTCCCTTGACCCGCTAAGACTCCCCACCAAGTGTCTGGTCAATCCCTTTGACCCACTTGGACTTTTCTCTTCGTGCCAAGTATCCGGTCACTCCCTTGACCTACTTGACCTTCACAACACCAGATGTCTGATCACCCTTGATCCATCTGGATTTTCCCTTGCCCAGCTTCACTCACCAGGACTTTCACCTAGCTTCACTCACTAGGGTTTTCACCTGGCTTTACTCACCAGGATTTCTAATCTGCCCGGCTTCACTCACCAGGACTTTCCAACTGCCTGGCTTCACTCACCAGGACTTTCCCACTGCCTGGCTTCACTCACCAGGACTTTCACCTAGTTTCACTCACTAGGGTTTTCACAACTGCCTGGCTTCACTCACCAGGACTTTCCCACTGCCTGGTTTCGCTCACCAGGACTTTCTCCAACTGCCTGGCTTCACTCACCAGGACTTTCACTTTCACCTAGCTTCACTCACTAGGATTTTCACCTGGTTTCACTCACCAGGATTTCCCGACTGCCTGGCTTCACTCACCAGGACTTTCCGAACTACCTAACATCCCAGTTAGGACTTCCCAGTCAAGTATCCGGTCAACCTTGACCTACTTGACTCTTCTTCATCCAACCTGATCAGACCCTGATCAGTATCTCTCCGCATAGACAACTGCACCTGCATTGTCCATGTCTACATGTCTTTCTGTATTGTCAAACATCGAAACCATGACCAAGGTTTACGCTTGGTCAACTAGGTCAACCTTGATCTACTGGAAATTGCACCAACACATATACCCATCAAAGTTCGAGGGGGAGTTCGCTAGCTGAAAAAAGCGAATGCATGTATTTTTTAAAACTGACTTTGAATTACTTTTAATAATGAAGTTCGGTTTTGTAGCACCCGAGGGTAAGGAAGAATACTAGTGGACAAAAAAGGAGTAGGCCGGCTATGTGGCAAACGACAAAGCAGAATTCCATCTGCTGAGCGTCCTTCCTCCACAAGAATTCAACCAGGTCGGAACCTATAACTCAGCAAAGAAGCTTTGGGAGAAGTTCTTTGAGCTACACGAAGGGACGTCCGAAGCCAATCTCGCAAAACGGGACCTACTTCGCAACCAGCTCACCAATCTACGATTAAAGAACACAAAATAATTGCACATCTTCACTCGAGGATAAAAGGAGCTAATCACCAGACTTTCAAATCTCAGAGAAAAGGTAAGCAACCGAGATTCGCTAAGGTACGCTTTTAATGTCTTCCCTAGAAATACAAAATGGGCATCACTAGTAGATGCATTCTATATCTCTAAGGACTTAAAATCTATTACCTTAGAATAATTATTTTCAACTTTTGAAGTGCATGAATCGAGATGTGTAGGTACGAAATAGCCGAAGCACAACATCGCCTTCAAGGCAACGAGAGACGAACATGAGTCAGAATCCTCTCTTGACGACGAAGAAATGGTTATGATGGAAAGACGTTTTCATAAAAAAATTTAAATCAAGAAAAACTAACCATCCGCATAGCAAAAAGAAATGGACAATCAGATGCTATACTACTGCAATGAAGAAGGGCACGTTAAGGACAACTGCCCTAAGCTAAGGAAAAGGATAAAGACAAAGGAAAGAAGCCTGTCCAAATGAACAAGTACAAGACTTTGAAGGCAACGTGGGATGAAACATCGTCCAAATTGGAAGTTGAGGCTTTCTCCGGGCTTGTATTGATGGCATGTCATCTAGACGAATACGAAGAAAGCTCTTCTAAAATGAGCATCAAGAGCATCGATGAAGGGGGAGCAACATCGAAAGAAAGCAGTAATTCAAGGGGAGACACAGACAACGAGATCGACAAGGTAAGTCAGGTACGAACTCTTCCTCTCGATAAAATGTTTAAATTCATAAAATTATTATCTAAAGATTGTTGTAAATTAGAAAAAGAAATTAAAGAACTAAAAGTAATTCTGGCAAAATCCTGCTCATTAGAAGATTTTGATAAATTAAAGCTAGAAAATGATAATCTACAAAAAGAAATAAAAGACTTGAGAAATCATACGTGCACATATAACACAAATTTTAGAAGATATAATTTAAACTGGTATTTTAAATATCATAAAGGGCAAATTAGAAATATTTCAAAGAAATATATCCCTAAGAAATTTCTAATTAACCCAGTTGGAAGGAACCTTTATTGGGTTCCAAAGTCTTGTCTTAATTAAAAGTTTAATTGGACTTATAACTTTCAGAGAGTATATTAAACATTTAATTTCTTATGCGGCTTTGTCTAGAAGTGGTTGATGATCCAATAACCAAGAAGGTCTAGTGCCTTGCCACAACCTGGAAGCCAAATATTGAAATAAAATGTTTAATTGACTAACTAATAAAACATTAAAATTGAAATTAGATAATGTTTTGAATAGTTATTCAATTTTTTTTGGAAAACTCTAAATTTTTCTATGCAAAAATGTTTGAACTTCTTTTTTTCTTAAAGCTTTTTTTTTTGTGCTTTATCGAAAACATGTTTTAACTTAGAAAATTTTCCTTAAAATTTTTTATAAGTTTTTTTTTACTTTACCAAACTTTCTATAAAAATTAATTCTTAAAAATTTGTTTAACTTAGGAATTTTTTCATTTTTACTTAGAAAATGTTTTAGCGCTATCAATATTTCCAAAATCAGAGTTTACTTAGAAATTTTATTTTTTTGAAAATTTTGTTTGGAAATTCAGAGTTTTATAAGAGTTACCCTTAAAAAAAAAAATTTTGTACCCTATTTTCATGTGATCAAAGGGGGAAAAGGAGAGAATTAAGTCTAGGAGGTGATAACTTAAATTTTTAATATTTTTAGGTAACTTAAATTTTTAAGATTTTTTCTTTTTACACTTTATTGCAAGATTTATTGTTGTAAATTTATAGTTCTTTTTTACCCTATCTTAACTTGGGTTGCTCACATCAAAAAGGGAGAGATTGTTAGTACCCTAAGGTTGTTTTGATGTGATCAAATAAGTTAAGTTATATCCTGTTATGTTTAACCCTGTGTCTAAGTGTGCAGGAGCTTAGGAGCACAAGAAGTCGAGCAAAAGACGCAGCTAGCGAGAAAGACGACACAGAAGAGAGCCGACAGGCTCGGTGCGTCCTAAGGATGAGGTGCTTCGAAAGAGTGCGCAGGCGGATGAGAAGGAGGCGCGAGGCATTTTCGAGGGACGAGAAATCGGAGCGAAAGCTTGCTCAAGGAGAAGATCGAAAATTGGGTTCGGGTGAGCCCTATTCCGGATGGCCGAAATCACCCAAGCGAGCGAAGTCGAAGCGGAAAACCCGGACTGAGGCGAGCAAGAAAAGTCAACATTGTTGACTTTAAAGGTCCGGGCACCTGGAATGCGGTATTATCCAGATCACGTTTGACCGCGATCCGCTGCGAAGGGGATAAAGTTTTATTCCCTTCTAGGCGCTTGGAACCCTTCTAGGTGCCCCGACCTAAGTTATAAATACAGCCTTGGTCCAGAAGCTGAATAACAACAAGCAATTTGAGTTCCAACACTTGTGCTCTTCGCTTTGTTAGTTTAACTTCTTCTTTTCGTGCTTTCACTGTTGTAAAAGACTTCTCCGCCTGAAGGAGATACTTAGTGCAATTCATTTCCTTGGATTAACAATCTCCCCGGTTGTAACCAAGTAAAATTTGTGAGCCTCATCTTTTAGTTTATCTCTTTATTTATTTTATGCAAGTGTTTTTTTAAGTCCAAGAAGGGTTCATTTTTTTTATTGTGCAGGGCTATTCAACCCCCCCTTCTAGCCGGCCAACGAGTCCCAACAACCTTGACCTATTTAGACTTCGTGTTAGTTATCAGGTCCTAAGACTTAACTGGGCTTCAGCCTGGTGTTAGGTCCTCTAGACCCATCAATTCATATACACTTGGTAAAGAGGTTAACTCACACAGAATCTAACTTTAACCATTTATCATTCATCAAAACCAAGGTTTGATTATTAATGTCAACTGTACTAATAGGTTCATGCTTGGAAGATCAACAATAAAAATTATATATCTTCGTAGACAACTAATTAAAAAATATTAAGAGCAAAAATAAGATCTACACATAGTATTCATTGACTTAGAATAAACTTATGATAAAGTTCTAAGAGAAATTATATGGCAAAATCTAAAAAAGAGAAGTATTATCGTAACATCTATTAAACTAATTAAGAATATGTACAAAGATATAATGACCAGAGTAAAGGTTTCGAACAGAGTAATTAATGCATTTCCAATAAAGATAGGGTTATATTAATGATCAGCCTTAAGTTTCTATCTTTTTATACTAATTATGGATGAATTCACTGTACACATTCAAGATACAGTACCGTGGTGCATGTTATTTGCATATGATATTATTTTAGTAGATAAAATATGTGAAAAAGTAAATGTTAAATTAGAAAGTCTATTAGAAAATTGATCTATTAGAAAGTCTAAAGGTACAAAATTGATCTATTAGAAAGTCTAACTATATATGCAAATTAAAACTGATCTATAGTGCAGCACTACAGAAATCAAGGGTGGTCCGTAGTTGAGTGAGAATTGTCGTCGAAATCCAACGAATTAGTGGGAAATGAAGAATCTTAGGCATTGCGCGTGGAGGTGTGGGGGTGTGGGGTGGGAGAAGGGGGAGGAGGAGGAATTCTTGAATTTAGTGGAATTGCTACTAATGTCTGGACCTTGATTGTACGATGATGGTCCTTGAAATCTCACAAATTAATGCTGCCTCAGGGTGGAAAGTAATTAACGTGCGATCCGAGAATGGGTGGGTGGTCCTTAATCGAACGAAAGTTGTCCTTGAAATCCTAGGAATTGGCGTTACTAATTCTCTCTGTAATACTGATCCGATCCAGTTTTAAAACCTTCTCAACGACTTTTTATCAAACGAGTGCGGCATCCACCTTTTTTTTTTTTTTTTTTTTTTAGTGGGAGCTAAAAAAATCCACTTTCTGTACGCCGGCCACCTTTATTATTTTTCCCAATAGAACCTGATTAATCATTTTTTTTCAAGTAATTAATTAATTGAAAGATTCGAGGCTTAATTTCTTTGCATTTCCCTCGCCACTCGATCGCCTAGCCTTCTATATAAGTCAAGGAACCCTCTTCCTGTAGCTCAAACTCGATCATTTGATCAATATAATAGACATGTCTAATTTTACAATGATCCACATGTTAAGAGTTGATAAGTTTTTTGTCCGAGTCTTCTGTAGATAAAAGTTTGTCCGGGTTTTTAGTGTTGTCCGAGTTTTTTGATTTAATTGTTTGCTGCGTGGTTGAACGTGGAGTTGAATAGGTTCATTGTAAAAGCCTATATATAGGTTTGGTTTTTTGATATCAAGTGAAGTTTTTTTTCCATTCTGTTTCTTCGTTCTTCTCCTCCTCTAGAGTAACAGTGGTATCAGAGCTTTGCACGAGGAATCATAACACCGGCACCGGCGTCACAAATTGGAGACCAGAGGCGATCGTCAGCGAGCAGACACGAGGAATCATAACACCGGCACTCGGTATCAAAACTTTTAAACAGTTTTTTGCACTTCGACGGTGGTGATTTATTAAATTGCTCCTATTTTGTGTGATAAATTATCTTCTTCAATGGCATTTGAAAATAATTTTGTGCAACCTGCGATTCCACGCTTTGATGGTCACTATGACCATTGGAGCATGCTCATGGAGAATTTTTTAAGGTCCAAAGAATATTGGACGGTTGTGATTTCTGGAGTAGCAGAATCGATAGAAGGTGTTGCGCTAACAGATGCGCAATTGAAAGCAGATGCGCAATTAAAAGATCTTAAAGCAAAGAATTATCTTTTCCAAGCTATTGATCGCTCAATCTTGGAAACCATTCTCTGCAAGAATACCGCAAAAGATATCTGGGATGCTATGAAAAAGAAGTACCAAGGTACAACAAGAGCTAAGAGGCAGCAGCTTCAAGCACTTCGTTCAGAGTTTGAAATGCTCCGAATGAAATCAGGAGAATCAGTTGCAGAATATTTTTCAAGAACGATGGCAATCGTCAACAAAATGCGAATCCTTGGCGACAAGACAGAGGATGTTCTCATCATTGAAAAAATTCTTCGATCTATGACACCAAAATTTAATTTTGTTGTCTGCGCCATTGAAGAAGCAAACGATATAAGTCTACTTTCAATTGATGAATTACAAAGTTCATTATTGGTTCATGAGCAGAAAATCAATCAAAATGAAAAAGAGGAGCAAGCATTGAAGGCTTTATCAGAAAATCACTCTACAAATTATAGAAGTGATAGAGGACGAGGAAGAGGCAGAGGTCGAGGAAGAGGAGGTAGAAATAACAACGATCGTGGAAACCAACAACACAATCAACATCAAGAGAATTATTTTCAAAAAGGAGGGCGTGGAGGTCATTATTCAACGACGAATAGAACAAAGTCAACAGACAAGTCCAATGTTGAATGTTACCGATGTCATAGGTATGGCCATTATAGATCAGAATGTTATACTAATTTGAAAAGGCAAAATGGAGATCAGACTAACTTTGCAGAACAAGAAGAAGTGTCTCTTTTGATGGTGTGTCATGAGAAAGAAAAAACACAACGACATGTATGGTATTTGGATACAGGCTGCAGCAATCACATGTCTGGAGAAAAAGATACATTTTCTGACTTGGATGAAATCTTTCGCAGTTCTGTCAAATTTGGCGATAACTCTACAATTTCTGTTATGGGAAAGGGAAAGGTAACCATACAAGCAAAAGGAGATACTACCCATACTATCTCTAATGTTCTTTTTGTGCCAGATTTAAAGACTAATTTGCTTAGTGTGGGTCAGCTACAAGAAAAAGGATATGAAATTGCTATTAAAGAAGGAGTTTGTCGCATTCAAGATGCAAAGTTGGGCTTAATTGCGCAAGTTAATATGACAGCTAATCGTATGTTTCCGCTTTATCTTCATACTACATCTCATTCATGTTTTTCAGCAAAATTTGATGATGAAGCATGGTTATGGCACTTTCGCTATGGACATTTAAATTTTAGTGGGTTAAAAACACTAAAACAGAAGAATATGGTAGTCGGTCTCCCTCAAATTACAACTCCTTCTCAAGCTTGTGAAGAATGTGTTGTTAGCAAACAACACCGTAATCAATTCCCACAAGGAAAATCTTGGAGAGCAAAGGCGGCATTGGAGCTTGTGCATTCAGATATTTGCGGGCCAATAACACCACATTCTAATGGAGGTAAAAGATACATAATTACCTTTATTGATGATTACAGTCGCAAAATATGGATTTATTTTTTGCAAGAAAAATCCGAAGCTTTTACTGCTTTCAAAAATTATAAAGTACTTGTCGAGAAAGAAATTGGGAACTCGATTAAAGTTTTGCGTACAGATCGTGGTGGAGAATATAACTCACATGAATTTGCAAATTTCTGTGAGAATCATGGAATCAGAAGGCAACTTACAGCTGCTTACACACCCCAACAGAATGGTATATGCGAGAGGAAGAATCGCACTATTATGAATATGGTGCGAAGCCTTCTGACGACAAGTGGCGTTCCTAAAAATTTTTGGCCAGAAGCAGTTAATTGGAGCATCCATATACTGAATAGAAGCCCCACATTATCTGTTCAAAATATGACACCAGAGGAAGCTTGGAGTGGAAGAAAACCAACGGTTGATCATTTTCGGGTTTTTGGATGTATCGCTTATGCCCATATTCCAGATGAAAGGAGAAAGAAGCTAGACAGCAAAGGTGAAAAATGCATTTTTCTTGGTATAAGTAATACATCGAAAGCTTATAGATTATATAATCCTTGCACTAAGAAAATCATTATAAGCCGTGATGTTGTTTTTGATGAAAAAGACACTTGGCCATGGAATCAAAATGGCGTTAAAAAAATTATTCCAGCAGATCTTGATGATAATGAGAAAGTACAACAACCTATGGAGGATGAGCACCATGAGGAAGTCTCTCAAAATATTCCTATAACAGATCAAAGTCCAATGGAAGCAGAATCGCAAAGGTCACAACATGTTCGAAGAAGACCAGCATGGATGTCTAATTACGAGGTGACTGGAATTGATCAAGGTGATGATCCTCTTACACATTTTGCTTTATTTTCAGATTGTGATCCGACAACCTTTGAAAGTGCTGTCAAAGATGCAAAATGGCGTAAGGCGATGGATGATGAAATTGAAGCCATTGAAAGAAACGATACTTGGGAGTTGACTGATCTTCCGAAAGGGCACAAAACCATTGGTGTGAAGTGGGTCTTCAAAACAAAGATAAAAGAAAATGGTGAAGTTGATAAGTATAAGGCGCGTCTGGTAGCTAAGGGATATAAGCAAGAGTATGGGATTGATTATACAGAAGTTTTTGCTCCCGTTGCAAGACATGACACAATCAGATTGGTGATTGCATTAGCGGCACAAAACTCGTGGTCTATTTACCAGTTAGATGTCAAATCGGCATTCTTGCATGGAAACTTGGAGGAACAGGTATTTGTAGAACAACCCCTTGGTTATATTAAGATCGGAAATGAGCATAAAGTATATAGATTAAAGAAAGCTCTCTATGGATTAAAACAAGCTCCACGAGCTTGGTATAGTCGCATTGAGTCTTATTTCTTCAAAGAAGGCTTTCACAAATGTCTATATGAGCACACACTCTTTATTAAAATTGGAGATAAGGGAAAATTGCTCATTGTCTGCCTATATGTAGACGATCTCATATTTACTGGAACTGATGATTTCCTGTTTCAGGAATTTAAGAAATCCATGATGGTTGAATTTGAAATGTCTGATCTTGGAATGATGCATTACTTCCTTGGCATGGAAGTAGTGCAATCAACTAAAGGAATCGTTATTTCTCAAAAGAAGTATGTGCAAGAAATTTTGGACAGGTTTCAAATGAAAGATTGCAATCCTGTAAGCACTCCAACTGAGTTTGGCTTGAAGCTAAACAAGGATCATGAAGGGAAGAAGGTGGACAGTACAATTTATAAGCAAATTGTTGGCAGTTTGATGTATTTAACTGCGACAAGGCCAGACATAATGTATTCTGTGAGTTTAATAAGTAGATACATGGAGAATCCAACAGAAATACATCTGTTAGCTGCCAAGAGAATCCTTCGTTACCTACAAGGAACTAAAGATTTTGGACTATTCTACAAGAAGGGTGAAAAATTGGAGTTGTTCGGATTTACTGACAGCGATTATGCAGGAGATCAAGATGATAGAAAAAGTACTTCAGGCTATGTATTTATGCTGGGCACAGGAGCCGTATCATGGTCTTCTAAGAAGCAACCAATTGTTTCCTTGTCAACTACAGAAGCTGAATTTATTGCTGCAACAGCTTGTGCTTGTCAAGCTATCTGGTTGAGAAAAATTCTTGAAGAGCTTCAGTTCAAACAAGTTGAAGCTACTACAGTTTTTTGTGATAATAATTCAGCAATCAAACTCTCTAAGAATCCTGTGCTACATGGCAGAAGCAAACATATCGATGTGAAGTATTATTTCTTAAGAGATCTCAGCAATGATGGAACAATCAAACTGATTTATTGCCGCAGTGAAGATCAAGTTGCAGATATACAGACCAAGCCTCTCAAAATTGCTACATTTGTGAGGTTACGTGGTCTACTTGGAGTTTGTTCGCGTACTGCTATTATTTTTTCTTAAACTGTTTTCTGCCGACTTCAGTTTAAGGGAGGGTGTTAAGAGTTGATAAGTTTTTTGTCCGAGTCTTCTGTAGATAAAAGTTTGTCCGGGTTTTTAGTGTTGTCCGAGTTTTTTGATTTAATTGTTTGCTGCGTGGTTGAACGTGGAGTTGAATAGGTTCATTGTAAAAGCCTATATATAGGTTTGGTTTTTTGATATCAAGTGAAGTTTTTTTTCCATTCTGTTTCTTCGTTCTTCTCCTCCTCTAGAGTAACACCACATCTTCTCTCTCGTTCTTGTCTCTATGGCCGTTGTCGCGATGGCCGGGGGAGGGGGAGGCAGAGACCAAGATAAATGTGCGCCGCTACCCACGAGCGGGCTGCCAATTTACCCCTTCGACAAGGACTTGATCCAGTTAGCCCTCAACCTCGAGTTCCTCGAGGCTGAGTTCTACCTGTTCGGCGCCCTCGGCAGGGGCCTCGACTCCGTCGCTCCGGAGCTGGCCATGGGCGGTCCGCCGCCGGTCGGCGCCAGAAAGGCCAATCTTGACAATATCACAGAGGCCATCATCGAAGAGTTCGGCTACCAAGAAGTCGGCCACTTGAGGTTAATGATCATTGCACAGATTGATTAATTAATTAGTTAATCCTCAACCGAACTTAATTAATTAGTAATTGCTTCCCGATGATAACATAACTATATGTACTTTGTTGCTAATTAATTAAGGGCGATCGAGAGAGCAGTTGGTGGGTTCCCGAGGCCGATGATCAACTTGAGCGCCGAACTCTTTGCAGACGCAATGAACGATGCCTTCGGGTACAATCTGATCCCTCCGTTTGATCCCTACATCGACACAATCAAGTTCCTCATTGGTTCCTACGTGTTCCCCTACGTGGGCGTCGTCTTCTACGTTGGTGCAAATCCCAGCATTAAGGGTCATGAGTCCAAGAGGGTAATTAATTGAAGAATGAAAGGGCCTTCTTAATTAATTAACATATTTAATTATCGACTTATTTATATATGACTACAAATTTAATTATATATGCAGCTTGTGGCGGGACTGTTAGCTGTGGAAGCTGGCCAAGATGCGGTCATAAGATCGTTATTGTATCAGCGCAAGGATGAGATGGTGCCGCCGTACAATATAACGGTGGCCGAGTTTACGATCAAGATATCGGAGCTGAGGAACCGGCTGGCGATGTGCGGCGTCAAAGATGAAGGCCTCATCGTTCCGATGCCGTTGGGCGCCGAGGGAAGGCTGACCACCAACATACTGTCGGCCGACAAAGATTCCCTCGCCTACTCGCGAACTCCGCCGGAGGTGCTCCGGATTGTGTACGGTACCGGAAATGAGAGCGTGCCGGGAGGGTTCCTTCCCCAAGGCGGGAATGGAAAAATCGCAAGGGGATTCTTGGAACCTCGTTGAAAAATGAAACTGATCATCGATATCGATCGCTGCATGCACTATTAACTAACTAAATAAAACTGCCATGTAGCCTATATATCAGTTGAATAATGCCGGCCGGAACTGTAAGCTGTTCTTGTTATGATCTTCAAAGCAATGCAATGAAGAGTATCTCAAATTATGCATGTTTGGGTTTTAATTTTTATTTTTAATTTTTTTTCTTTTTTCATGACAAATTGGAAAAGTAGTGATCGTTAAAGCTAAATCTATAGCAACACTAAATAATATCATTCATCCGGTCTAAAACTTCTGGACATGGCGTGCTAGAAAGGTGACTATACAGTTGAATAGAAGAAGACTTTGGATAAAATGAGAGCTTACAGAATATTAGAGCGAGAAATAGGGAAGAGGTCCTGACGCAATACTCCAACGTTCAAATCAAAATGGCGTGGCCTGGCGAAAAATGAAGAAAAATAGTAAATGTGTAAGCATAAGTAAGATTGTTTTAAAAGCGTACATCTTCAACGGAGAGAACCCCTTTATATATCACCTCTTATAATCTTTGCAATCATGATCAGGGAGCAGAATATCAAGTGTCAGAAGTTGTTCAGTAAAGGAAGACATACGGTCCGAGAGATGTACAATCGTCCGAGGAATCTTTCGTTTCCCATATGCATACCGCTTTTATAACTTATGTGATTAATGAGGCGGTTAAGAGAATATATTGTCATAGTGTGTCCCATGATGGAAGGCCTATAGTTATCTTTGAAGAAGGTTCCATTAAATGCATATGTTATACTAGAAGAGTATTTTTCTGACGAATAGTTATTACTCTCTGACAAGTTATTGTGATTCTATGACAATATTCTCCCCTGAAAATATCCTGACCAGAGCTTTAGCCGACTGATTGTATATTATACTAGTAGATCAATATATAAGAAGCAGGGCATCAAGCCTTGTAAGGTCGTCTGACTCCTATGCCTTTCGGATACATATTGTGGGATGCTAGTGATCTATTATTGAAGCAATAAGGAGCCAAGTCCCCTGAGCCAGGTTGGTTTGATGACCAACTAGCCATATGTTGGAATATTTACCTCTGATGAATGGGGAACCGAGTCCCGAGAAATCCGATTGATACTTTTAGCTGATCGTCCTTATGTTAGGAGACCTCCCCTTAAGATCTGGAAGTCCGGCCGGGTTTATACTGAGAGTTGCCTTGTAGATTATCTTGTGTACATATAGGAGACAGGAATATTGAGCTGTGTAAACCTGACCGGCATTATATCCGACCGACTATCTGAAAGAGAACTGGCATATGAGAGGTGAATCAAGACTCATATGTTCTACTGGATGTTGGGTTGACCAGCTATATATTGAGGGTTATACTATAGCAATTGGGAGATGTTTCGTATACTCGACCACCTATACGATAGTACGACCCTATGGTAGGTCGATCATCTCTTAAACCCGATTGCTTATGGTTGACCGGATATATAATAGGTGTCTTAGCACCGAAAGTAAATCACTAAGTCCCTCTAGTCCAGCCGACTTGTGGGCCGATCTCCCTCGTATCAAAGGTCTTAGTGTTAGATAGATAACAAAGTCTTATTGAGAGTCACACATTGACTGTCACATTTTCTTGACTTTAACCGTCACTTCAACTTAACTTTGACTACTACGTTATACCTGAATCCGCTTGTAACACCCCCATATCAATTATCATATGGATTTAGACAATCCAAATTTTATTTTATGGTTCTCGAAGTTAATTTCAAATTGGCAAGCACTTATTTCTTAAATCAATATTTAATTTATAATGCTTAGCTTAGTTGTGGCTAATCCATTTACTACGGAATTGAGGATAAAACGATAACAAAGTTAAATATTTCGTTAACTTACTTATCATTATATTAAATAATTATTAATAAATCAAAAGTTTTTTTTAAAAAAAAATAATAATAATTAAAAAACAGAGAGGTAATTAAGTTCAACTCTCACTCCTTGATTTTCGGATTTCCTTCCGCTCATCCATCCACCGCTCGTCTTCTTCTTCTAATTAAATGATCCTTCTTCCTTGTGCGATCCAACCCTCTGCAACTGCAACAAGATGATGATCGAAGGTAGGCGCATGCATTCATTTCTTCGATCAATCCTCTATTAGCAATGGTATTTATGGTGTATTGATCAAGTTAATTGTGGTTTTTTAATTAATTTTTTTCATTGTTCATCTCAGATACTACGAATGGTCAAAAATCAGAAACTACGATGGATTTGCCATTGCCGGATCCAGGGCCGGACAAGGAGGCGCCGCCGCCGCTCTTCTGTTGCAACCAATGCGACAAGGAGACGGTGCACAAGATCGCCCAGCTGCTGAACCCCGGGCTCGCCGCGGCCTGCGTCGACAACACCACCGGCCTCTTCCGGGGCCCCGCCTCCGTCGCCGTCCCCTTCCGGCCGGAGATGGTCGACTACCTCACCCAGCGCAGCGAAACGTACGTGGCGGAAACCATGGCCCAGCGCGACGAAGCCGCCGACCCCGCCGCCGAGGAAATCTCCGACGATCCCGCCGACATCGTGTCCGACCTCATGGAGGACTTCGCCAGCTCCAAGCGCAACTTCTTCAGCCGCGTCTCCGGGTGGATCCTCAGCGACAACCGCGAGGACAAGGTCGACGACTTCGTGCTGGAGATGGAGAGGAACGCGTTCTGGCCGATCGACCGGCGGGAGGCGGTGGCGGAGACTCTGCTCCGGAACGTGGATTTCAAGAACGCGTTCCACTGCCCGATGAAGTTCGAGGCGGAGGGGCAGCTCGCGGCGCACCGGGACGAGTGCGGCTTCCGGATCATGGAGTGCTGCAACGAGAGGTGCAGGACCAAGTTCTCGGCGGCGCACGCGGCGAAGCACGACGAGGAGTGCCCCTTCAAGATCCTGCCCTGCGAGCAGAGGTGCGAGAAGAGCCTCATGAGGCGGGAGATGGACCGCCACTGCGTCACCGTCTGCCCCATGAAGCTGATGAACTGCCCCTTCTACCAGATCGGCTGCCAGTCGGCGTTCCCGCAGTGCACGCTCAAGGATCACTGCGCCGATTTCCTCAATGCGCACTTGTCCTGCGTCGTGCAAGTCATTCACCGGCAGGAGTTCTCCGACGAGGAGATTGACCAACGAGTCTTACTTCTTCAACAGGTTTCTATCGATAATATATATAATTATATATAATTAATCACAAATTCTTCATCCGATATGATTGTTTGATTTTGCAGTCGGAGTGTCGAAGCCAACTAAGTGAAGCCTTGGACGTTAGATCTCTCACGATAGCAGTGAGGGATCAAGAAGCAAAGATGAGGAAGTCTGACCGGGGACTCGGTACAGTTTATGAAGTCGATTAGAGCGAGCTTTGATATTTAAGAAGCTCCGACCAAGAAAATAAAACACTATATATATATAGATTCCTCTCTCTCTCTTTTTTTCTCTCTTGTTTTTTGGCCTCTGTTTTGCCAAAGCAAAACGTTGGAATTCGTAGTCTTTTGCGATCTGTTCTTGGTTCCAGTTGAGAGATCGATCGTTTTCTGTTCGTTTAATTTTTTGGTACTTAGATCAAAAGCATAGATATATATACCAGAGGACATTGCGAAGTTCAATTTTTATTAGAAATAAAGGTATAAAATAATGAAGAACAAAAATTCATCATTGATACGATGAATAGGTAGAGTCTCTAAAATAGGGATCGAAATCAAAGTGAAGGAGGTGTCAATCCTTGGAGTTCGCATGGTTAATTGCATTGCACTACATAATGGTCTAGCCGATCGGATTGCGAGGCCCCCTGACTAGATAGAACCTTAAGTCGTATTAGTTCGATTCGGAGTTGAGTCCTCTCGGTTTGATCGGATATGATAGACGTATAGCCCAACCGGACTCATTGGCCGAGCGGAGGTTAAGTCCTCAAGGTGGTCAACATTCCTTAGCCAACCTGATCCCATCCGAGAATGAGATCCGACCGGACTCCTTGGATGAGTGAAGGCCGAGTTCTCAAAGAGGTCAAGCTCACAAGATGGTCAGACTCCATTTGAAAATGAGATCCGACCATAGATTAAAGGGGACTCGATCAACGAACCATCAAAGTGTATCCAAGGCCCACCAATTGATATAGGAGAGAATCTAAAATTGAAAATTTTTAAGTAGTTATCCGTTAATTAAGTTTAGTTTATTTTTATATTTAATTTTGTCCTAAATCTTAAGAACCGAGTCTTGATAATTAATTTATCCTAAATCTTAGGGAATAAGTCTAGTTGATTATTTTTCTGTTTAGATTTTTATGAGGGTTTTGAGAGCTATATAATTAAACCTATGCCTAGATGATGTTTGGAGACAAGTTATTTTGATATTGAATCAATTGGTTTCACTTAAGCCACGTTACGATTGCATCTCTTTTGTTTTTTATTTCCCGCCCTTATTTTCTCAAGAAGGTTTTTTAAAGTCTATCTTGAGTTATTTCTTATTTCGTTATTTCTCTCTTATTTCTTCTTAATCTCTCTATAACTTCACGCCCCAGAATAATTTATATTCTACTCGACGTCAGTTCGTATCAAAGCTCATTAAGATCCAATGGAGGGTCGTTGTGGACGTGGTCTTGATCGTGAAAGGTAGGTTCCGACTGAGGAATCCTCACATTGTGGTCGTAGCACCTAAGACGAGATTCAGTATCTACAGAGACAAGTCACAAAGTTATCTCAACGTCTAACGACACGAGAACGTAAATATCGTAAGTTCCTTTATTCCCTTTTTGAAAAATCTCTAATTTCCAATCGAGAAGAGTTGTCCAAACACAAGTTTGGTTTCAAGAAATATGAGTGCAACCACCCTACCACCTACAACTTCAAGAGAACACCAACTCTCAGTGCCTCTATGTCCCCCCTTCCTCTCACGGCAACGGAGACAACCATGAGGATGCGGACCTCGACAACATCAAGTACGACCAGTCCTACTCTCTTGATCATCCAATTGTAGGAGGCAGCAAAGACGACGACAAGATCGAATTATTCGATGATCCAATTTACGACGAAGACGAGATCGAAACACTAGGTGAACCGATATTTGATGATGAAGTTGATGAGGTACTCTATGGTGATGACCATGAGATTTTGGTCTTATTTAAGGATGCAGTTTGTGCCGTATCGGAAGACAATGCGAAGAAAAGGGAGACTATGGATGTTGAAGATATTATTTTGAACTCGATGACGAGTTCTTTTCAACCTTGGGTGCTTGATTCAGGAGCATCCGGTGACACAATCATCTCGTACCATCCAACATGGCTATATTCCCCTTGGAGTTGTTACGAGAAGAAAATAAAGCTACCAACTTTCCTTTTGAATCTAGATGAAGGACGATCGAGGAAGATGATGAGTTCGTGGTCTTTTGACGTGGTTGCACTCTATTCAGAGTCTGGACGTGATGGAATCCCTTTAGATTTGGTAACTAATAACTCTACACTACTTTCTATGTCCAAATTTTTGAACAAGATGAAGCACGAAGACATGATCTATACTTTGCTTCCTTACAAAAGCTATAAAATAGACTTAGACTTGGATCTACCAGCTGAGGTGCAACAACTCCTATCCGACTTTGCTAATTTGATTGCTGAATACCTTCCTCCGGGACTTTCCTCTAGAAGAGACATTCAACACCAGATTGACCTCGTTCTGGGGTCAATCTTACCTAACTGACCGACATACTATGTTAGCCCTAAGGATGCTGAAAAACTACAACGACAAGTTGTGGAGATATTGAGACTAGGTTATGTAGGATCGAAAAGAATTTAGATATCTCTACAATTGCATGATATTGTCCACTTTGGGCCTAAGCTCTCATGGTTTTGCTCTCGGGCTCTACCCAAAAGGTTTCATGCCAATGGAGATATCTTTTCTCTTGGGCTATACCCACCAAGTCTTCCTACCCCTCGGTCCACCCGACCTACTAGGACTTCCTGTCTAGTGTCTGGTCCTCTTGATCTGAACATAGGAGTCCCCTTTCTTTGTTCGAGATCAATATTATACTCACATGTCTCAATCATATCATAGCTCTTGTGCACAGTCGGCGGTTAAATCTTCTGGCAGTCCAGTCTCTGATACCAATTGTAGGATCGAAAAGAATTTAGATATCTCCACAATTGCATGATATTGTCCACTTTGGGCCTAAGCCCTCATGGTTTTGCTCTTGGGCTCTACCCAAAAGGTCTCATGCCAATGGAGATATTTTTTCTCTTATAAACCCATGATCTTTTCCATGTGTTTTCAATGTGGGACTATGTTTGCAACCTTGCAACCCCAACAGGTTATACTTTCTGGCAGTCCGGTCTCTGATACCAATTGTAGGATCGAAAAGAATTTAGATATCTCCACAATTGAATGATATTGTCCACTTTGGGCCTAAGTCCTCATGGTTTTGCTCTTGGGCTCTACCCAAAAGGCATCATGCCAATGGAGATATCTTTTCTCTTATAAACCCATGATCTTTTTCATGTGTTTTCAATGTGGAACTATTTTTGCAACCTTGCAACCCCAACAGGTTATACTCGTGAGAGTATGAGCCATTGTGCAGTCTCTTCCCTACTTACTACCATGAGTATTAAGGTTACCGACTTTGGATCTTTCTCAGATATGTATGTTGATGATCCCTCCTTTGGCAAGATATTTCAGGAGGCAACTAATGGACTTTGCAACAACTTTATTTTGCACAATGATTATCTATTTCGTGGACTACGATTGTGCATTTCAAACTGTTCCTTAAGGCAACACATTATCAGTGAATTGCATAACGAAGGACACTTTGGCCGAGACAAGACATTAGCCTCAGCTCTTCTGACTTCTATTGGCCCAAGCTAACTAGTGGCGTAGCTCATTTCATGGATCATTGCTTTAATTGTCAGCAATCTAAGGGAACCCTCACCAATGCTGGTTTGTATACTCCCTTACCAATTCCCGAAGCTCTTTGGTATGAGGTTAGCATGGATTTCGTATTGAGTTTATTCCGCACCCAACGGACTGCAGACTCTATTATAGTTGTGGTGGACTGATTCTCCAAGATGGCTCACTTTTGTGGCATGCAAAAAAACCATGGATGCTATTAGGATTGTCACTCTCTTCTTCAAAGAGATTATGCGTTTACACGGTATTCCTCAAACTATTACTTCGGATCGTGATACTAAATTTGTCAGTCAATTTTGGAAGACTTTATGGGAAAAGCTAGGGACAAAACTAAATTTCAGTAACACCTATCACCCTCAAACAGATGGTCAGACCGAGGTAGTAAATGATAGCTTAGGAAATCTTCTGAGATATCTCACAGGAACCAAACCAAAGCAATGGGATCTAGTTTTATCTCAAGCAGAATTCGCATACAATAAATCAAAGAACAGGACCACTGGTTTGAATCCTTTCGAAGTTGTTTATGGATGAAACTCATTTAGAGTACTGGATTTAGTCCCTATTGTTGGATCGAAAGCGCTAGAGGGGGGGTGAATAGCGCTTGTGGCTTTCACAGTCGATTTCGTAAAAATATCGAGTTATAATGCAGCGGAAATAGTAAAATGCACAAACACACAGAAGACTCAAGAAGTTACTTCGTTCGGAGCCTATCTCGACTCCTACTCGAAGGCCCGCGGTCGCTGACCGCTTTCGGTGGGCAACAACTATAGTTCGTAAAAACTATTACAATCTAAGTACAATTCAAAGCAGTAATAAAAATTATACCGACAACAAAAGACTAAATCTGAAGCTCCGGGTTGTCGACGTCGAGTTGAGGCTTTGTCGGAACATCTCGTTAGCAGCAGGTTGCAGAAAGATTGCTTGTGCGATGTTATGGAGAGCTGTTGTTCGAAGTCCCCTTATAAATAGTGCTGGAGGCGCCTCCAAGCCTGTCCGAGGCGCCTCCAGGCCGCCGAGTCGTACGAGTGGATCAGCTCAAACCTGGCCGCATCTCATCCCTCTGAAGGCGCCTCCAAGCTGCTCCAAGGCGCCTTCAACGCCTGCTCCAAGGCGCCTCCAACTTCCTCCGAGGCGCCTCCAACTCTTCTGGACAACTGACTTCGGCTAGCACCCGAGGCACCTCCAAGCCCCATGGAGGCGCCTCGGACACTGTTCATCCGAGGTTAAAGATGCTCCTTTGTTCCTGCAAATTATGTTAGTCCACCAAACACACACATACTCTACAAGACAAAGTTAGCACAAATAAAATATAGTAAATCAAGTGATTGACAGTCATCGGACTGTCCGGGTCTGACTTCAGATTTCCGACCAAAAACCCTAGGTCGACCCGACGCATACTGTTCCCTCTGCGGGGAACGCGTCCTCACCTACTCCCCTCAGGAGAGATTACCTGATGTCAGTACGGTCCTCCAGACCGACTGGACTTTCCGCCTAGGGTTACCACCCCCTACAACCTAGGGTTTTCTCCACCTAGGGTTACCACCCCCTAGGACCTAAGGTTACCCCCCTTAGGATTTTCCTCCACCTAGGGTTACCACCTCCTAGGACCTAAGGTTGCCGCCCCTTAGGGTTTTCCGCCACCTAGGGTTACCACCCCCTAGGACCTAAGGTTGTCGTCCCTTAGGGTTTTCCGCCACCTAGGGTTACCACCCCCTAGGACCTAAAGTTACCCCCCCCCCCCCCTTAGGATTTTTCCTTCACCTAGGGTTACCACCCCTATGACCTAAGGTTAACCCCCCCCCCCTCTCTTAGGTTTTCACCTTGCCTAACCGCAGCTAGGACTTTTGTCTAAGCATCACTTAGGACTTTCCTGTAAGCTCCATGAACCTTTTTAGATAACACCACAGCTTAACTTTGAACCCTTTGCCATAATCAAAACTCAGGTTCGATCATCTGGTGTGGTCACTGCACCAACACCTATTTCGCGTCCCAGACAAACTAACCCCAAGGCTGAGGAGATGGTCGAGCATCTTCGAGTTATTCATGAGCAGGTTAAGCAAGCTATTCAAGAAAGCAACACTGAATACAAAATCAGGACAGATCGACATTGACGTCAGGTTCTTTTTGACATTGGTGATATGGTTTGGGTTGTATTAACTTATGATCGTTTCCCTATTGGTGAATACAACAAGCTCAAAGATCGAAAGATTGGACTTTACGAGATACTAGAAAAGATTAATAACAATGTCTACATATTGCGACTTTCTAGTCATTTAAAAACTTCTGATGTTTTTAATGTAAAACACCTAAGTCATTGTGCTCTGGAGCCGGATACACCCACCCTAAACTCGAGGACGAGTTCTCTTCAACTCCAGGCGACTGATGTAGGAGAGAATCCAAAATTGAGGTTTTTTTAAGTAGTTATCTGTTAATTAAATTTATTTTATTTTTTATATCTAATTTTATCCTAAATCTTAGGAACCGAGTCTTGATAGTTAATTTATCATAAATCTTTGAGAATAAGTCTAGTTGGTTATTTTTCCATTTAGATTTTTTTGAGGATTTCAGAGCTATATAAACCTATGCTCAGATAATGTTTGGAGACAAGTTATTTTGATATTGAATCAATTGGTTTCGCTTAAACCACGTTATGACTACATCTCTTTTGTTCTTTATTTCCCGTTCTTATTTTCTCAAAAAGGTTTTTTAAAACCTATCTTGAGCTACTTCTTATTTCGTTATTTCTCTCTCTTATTTCTTCTTAATCCCTCTGTAACTTCACGCCCTCGGCGTCACCAACCCAATGGCCCAATATTCCCTTTTTGATGCTTTATATAACTATTGTCAGATAATCTAGGGAATATTCCCTTGCAATCCCTACGAAGAAAGCTTCTAGCCTACAAATCACAAAAATTATGGGTCTATTTTAGGAAAGTTATCATAATACCAGAGTAGTCAGTCTTTTTTGGAAAATGTATTGATATTCATGCATAAAAGAAAACTAACAATATATAAGAGGTCTCCTCCTAAAGGCGCAACTTTGTAAGATTAGGCAATCAGATATCGTTATTCATTATCACATTCTATTTTTCTCTTAATCACTTGCTTGATTTGAACATCTGAGTGCATTTTTACTATTTGTCATATTCTATTTTTATCATGATTACTTGCTTGATTTGAACGTCTGAAGTGCTTGTGCTCGGTTATTCATATTTTCTTCCCTGATCTATATATTTTTTTTTCTAACACTCAAAATCGCTCAGGGCCATTGTCCTTTAGTCCAAAGTATTCTCATCATCAACATAAATATCATCTAAAATTTAGTATCTATCTTCGATTTTAGACCGGATCAAAGTTACATCTTAGCTTTTTTTAAAACAAAAAATCTAATTTTAATCCGCTGGGAGCAGAACGTACCTTCTGTTCGAATAATTATATATCCCTATGCCTGCATGTTATTATTCTGTGAGCAATCAATATATATATCTAATAATATATATATTGTGCCATCAAACATTTTTGCTGGTGTCATAATCCATGGAAAGAAGATGAGCATAGAGCAGCTGATTCCACGTATCAGGAACTCCGGGCAGGCACCAGTGGCTGCAGTCCTGAGGAGCATCCGCCGGCGTCCCCGGTTCCCGGTGCTTCGACGGATGGCCATCTCTTCTGAACTCCGTAAGACCCGTAATGTTCAGAAGCCGCGCTTTCTTCCCGCCACTCTTCATCCCTTCCACCGCGTCAGCGATGATCCAGTTGTTCCATGTCTCGGCCGGCCCGAGCTCGGAGGAATTCCTTTCCGGCTCTGTGTAGCTCGAGCATGTCCCTCCCTCATCCCACGTCCCGTTTCTGCATCGCATCCATCTCACTCCGTGTTGGATCGTTCGTAGATTAATTAGTTAATTTATGGAATTTAAGAAATTAAAGGCGACTTGCCTGAAATGAATTGGAGAATTGTTCCTGAAGAAAACAGAGCCCTTTTGCAGTTTGTTCAAACTCCAGAGCTTGACCGTATCAATCGTTCGACGAAATGCCTCCTTCACATCCATGGTCGTGTTTATTTCTCCGCCCGCCTGAAAATACATTCCCCTGAAGCATATTAAAGTCCAGCGATTAGTCCGATCGGTTGAGCAAGTGCACCTACGATCCAATCGTCTTCTTTTGGTTCCACCAGTGGCCGGCGTTGAGGACCAGCACGTCGGCGTCCACCCAGTGCTTGGATTGCCAATTGAGCTCGTCGAGGTGGATGGCGCTACGGACGCTGCTCGGGGCGGCCGGAGGCGGCCGGCTGACCGCGGCGAGGAACGGGGCGCGGTAGTACTCCACCGTGAGGTTGTGGTCGCTGAAGACGATGGAGAGGAAGCCCTTGTGCTTCGTTATCGGATTCCCGTACTTCTCGTAGATGCTCGATTGGTTGCGCACCGCTTTGGCCAGCATGCACACGAGCGACTCCCACTGGTTTCGCCCGATCGAATCCCCCACGAAGACTATCTTCCCGTTTCTGCTCCTCTCCAGCAACTCTGATGCGTTAAATCTGCATTTATTTATAGATAGAAATATAATTAAGAAAAATCAAAATCCAATCTTTTCGATTCCAAATGGAACCAAACGGCAGCAATTGAATCAATCATTGGTCAAAATTGGAACTTGGGGAGATTGCAGCCACGGGGTTGCCACCGCCAGTAAAGATAGCCGGAATCAGAGCGGCCATTTTGACGGCATCGGAAACCGGGGTCGAGGAAGGGGCAATCCTCGGTGTAGGCCTCGGCCCGGTGGGCCCCGTCCCAGACCCACCGACCGGAGGTGTAATCGCAGGCGGCGTCGGCCTCCGGCGGTGGTTTATCATACGTACCGCCGGCGATGCGGAGCAAAAGAAGTGGCTGGAAGGGAGTGAACCAGTGGAGGAGGAGGAGGAGGGAGAGGAGAAGGATGACTGAGAAGATGGAGAAAACAATTTCTGATCTCTTGAGGAAGAAGAAGCGCGGTGGAGGCGGCTTCTCCATCGATAACGGTGGAGATGGAGATGAATTCGGATCAGCAATTTTAAATTCTCACATAAACTTTTTTTTTTACAGAGGTGTAATTAAATGAGCCAGATCAAACTTAGCTGGTTTAAGATTCTTTATTAAATTTTTTATCTAAATCTATCCGAACTTAAATTTACTCACGAATATTTTCATAAACATTGTTAAGCTTTTAACCGAATTCTAACTATAAATATTTTTTTAATTTTATACAAAATTTTTATTTATTTCTTAAAGTTATATTATTTATTTTTAAAAATATATATACATTAAATATTACATTTGGAAAGAACATATAAAATCTACTTATCGATATATATCCCAGACAGAAATTTTAACTTAGAACAAAATCTCATTAACTTAAATCTATTATAATTCATCCCTAAATTTTAAAATTTTAAATCTTAAATACATATATTATATCTTGTAAGTATATAAAATTTTTAATCTGAAACACTATAAACGAAGAGAGAAGCTTAACCCTGAAAGAAAAAATTTATTAACTCAAACCCGTAATAAGCCAACTCCTAAATCCTAAACATATATAATATGTCCTATATATATATTAGTCATATGATGCGGTGATAAAAGGGGGTCCACCAAGTATGGGTTAAGGGCGGAGATAACAGCCAATGTAGAGGGCAAAGTCAAGACGGTCAACGCCAGGAAACCAACGAGCTCACCAAAAGTGGATCGAGCGGAGGTGTATTGCAGTTGTCGATCGGGCATGAAGTGTCCGATTGGTAAATGGCTTATCCGAGCAAAACGCCCGTACAGCCAAGTGCACTACGACAAAAATATTAGATGCTCATTACGGAATGGAAGAACGTTAAGACGACTGGAGTGCTTGTCCGGTCGGGCGGAAACAATCTACTGAACCAAGCCAATGCAGGTGATCCGGTAGTAAGAGCGGGCCCCCCCCTTTTTCTTGCAAAGTCAACGCCAAGTGAAAGTCACCGGAGCAGCCGCCCATCCGAGGAGAGTGTGGTCCGACCGGACGGACGACCGTAGACGGCCGGCCCGACTGGACTGCCGGCCGGCCCGACTGGACTGCCGGCCGGCCGATGGAATCGAATACCCGGGTGGGTCCGGGCGGCTCGCACTTATGGTTGGAAGACACCCTGTCAAATCGGGGTTCCGACGCTCAGTTAAAAAGGTCACGGACCGAGCTGACCTTTTGACCGGCCACAGTCATAAAGCGCCCCTGTTTATTAGTCTCCACAAAGCACAGGTAAACCACTGCGTATGTCCGGTCGGATGTTGAGGGAACTGTCCGCTCGGACGACAAGTTTGGAGCAAGGAAAAAGACCCGAGGATCTCTCCTCTGTCAACCGGTAGGTTTCACGTGTGTGTCATGCTCCAAATCTTGTGACAGGGGATTCTGCTGTCCCATCGAGGGCATGCTTTGACTGTAGCGATATGGGTCAGGTAAGCTTTCTGACAGCCACATACCTAGGAAAGGACAGAAGACACGTATGCACCTAGGTACGCGTGCCCAGACCCTTCATAGCTCTATATAAAGAACCTCATGTTTCGCCGTTGAGGTACGTATTCTGAGATTTTGGAAGCCACTTTGTTCATCGTAACTTACCTTGGGCGTCGGAGGGCCGTCGCCGGACACCCGGCTCGGTTTTGCTGCAGTTCACCGGAGCACGTGATCCCAGAGCGCGCCCCCAGCGTTCGTTGACTCTTGGTTCGAACAGGTCATCTGTGGGAACGCACTGCATTCGAACAAGAACAATGGACGGTGGACGACAACACACGGTGGCGCTTTCAACAGAACTCGGATGCTCCGGTCGAGATGAGGGCCGCCAAACTTATGGAGCAAAACAAAAGCATCAGCCGACGGCCCGAGCAACAAGCAACATCTGCGTCGGTGGCCGCGGACGCACCTCAAGCCACCGTCGCATTCCACCGGGCCTTATTTCAGCCGCACCAACTCGAAGAGATAGAGGCTCTTCTTGACGAAATGCCAAAGCGGGATGACAGAAAAGGGAAAGCCCCCCGGGCGGACTCATCTCCCGAGCGGATCAATCGCCAATTTTCGGAGGCTATTCTACAAGACCCTCTGCCCAAGCACTACGTGGCTCCGACGATCGGCGAGTACAACGGAACAACGGACCCAGATGATCATCTTGATAACACAGCTACACTCCATCAATATACAGATGGAGTAAAATGCCGCGTCTTCCTTACAACTCTCTCGGGATCGGCTCAACGGTGGTTTCGGAGGCTGCCGGACGGGTCCATCACTAGCTTCAAGGACTTCCGAACGGCCTTCCTCCACCACTTCGCTAGCAGTCGGCGTTATCAGAAGACAAGTGTCAGCTTGTTTGCCATCAAGCAAGAATCAAGAGAATCGCTTCGAGCCTACATCCAGCGATTCAACCAAGTGGCGATGGATATCCCAACGGCCACATCGGAGACGATGATGAATGCCTTCACTCAGGGCCTTGTGGATGGGGACTTCTTCCGGTCGCTCATCCGAAAGCCGCCCCGAGATTATGATCATATGCTACATCGGGCCAACGAATACATAAACGTGGAAGAAGCACAAGCCGCCCGGAAAAAGGAAACTCCCACCGAGCGGGCACCTATTCATGCCGAGCGGAAACAACACGCCTCTCAGCAGCCACCTAGGGGATCGAGAGCTGAAGCAATCCGATCCCCCCACGCCAGGTCGCACGTACAAGAAGTGGCGGCCGCTCGGCCCAAGCCAAAGAAGAGGTGGACCCCTTTGTTCTGCACCTTCCACCAGACGGATACGCACAACACGAGGGATTGTCGAAGTCTTCCCTTCGTGGTCAATCCCGTTCCCAGGAAAGCCGAGCGACGGTCTCCTCCCATCGACAGGAGACAAAGGACCCATGAAGCCGACCGGACCCGCACCGAAAGGCGACATCAACAGACACCCGATCGGCACAGATCTCCGAGACAGGAGAATCGCAGGGCGTCCAGAGAACGGTCGCGACCGTCCACTCGGGAAGAGGAAAACAGGAGCAATACTTCCAGGGGCGAGATCAACGTTATTGCTGGAGGGCCGACCGGAGGAGACTCCAACCAAGCCAGAAAGGAAGGCGTTCGGCAGCTACAGATCCACGCAGTCGGCTGTAGCCAAGAGCGGGCAAGTGGACTGGAAATCACTTTCGGTCCCGGAGACTTGGAAGGAGTGGAAGTGCCCCACGACGACGCTCTGCTCATTAAAGCGGTAATAGCAAATTATACTATTCACCGCATATTTGTTGACACAGGGAGCTCGGTCAACATCATATTCAAGAAGGCGTTCGATCAGCTGCAAATTGATCGTGCCAAGCTGCTGCCCATGACGACCCCGCTCTACGGGTTTACGGGCAACGAAGTTCAGCCGATCGGACAGATCCGACTGGCTACCTCACTGGGAGAGGAGCCGCTCAGGAGGACCACGATAATAAATTTCGTGGTGGTCGACTCTCCCTCGTCCTACAACGTCATTTTGGGACGGCCGAATTCCGGCATTGTCTCAACTTTCCACCGAAGATAAAATTCCCGTGGAGGACAAAGTAGGAGAAGTACGTGGAGATCAGCTAGCGGCTCGGCGGTGCTATATAGAGATGGTCCGATCCGCTGGGAAGGCGCCCGAATTGAGGTACACGCCATAACCGAGAAACCTCCCGCTTTAATTTAATGAAAAGGAGGAAGTTCAGATCCATCCGACCCGATCGGAGGCCACGACTTTTATCGCTTCTGATCTGGAGGAGGAGCAGAAGGAGGAGCTGATCCAATGCCTCCAACGAAATCATGATGTTTTCGTCTGGTCGACACATGAGTTGCCCGGAATTTCGCCGAGCCTAGCGCAGCATGAGTTGCATGTCCGACCGGACGCTCGGCCAGTGAAGCAGAGAAAAAGGGACTTCAGCGCCGAGCAGAATACCATCATCCGGGCGGAAGTAGAAAAACTTCTGGAGGTCGGCCACATACGCGAGGTGCAGTTCCCGAGCTGGCTGGCCAACGTGGTATTGGTCTCCAAGCCGGGCGGCAAGTGGAGAGTCTGCATCGACTTTCGGGACTTAAACAAAGCATGCCCCAAGGATTTTTATCCCTTGCCCCGGATAGATCAGCTGGTGGACTCTACAGCCGGTTGTGAATTGATTTGCATGCTCGACGCATACCAAGGCTATCATCAGGTGCCGCTCGCTCGCGAAGATCAAGAAAAGGTTAGCTTTGTGACTGCCGACGGCACGTACTGCTACAATGTGATGCCGTTCGGATTAAAGAATGCTGGGCCCACCTATCAACGCTTGATGAACAAAGTGTTCAGGGAGCAAATCGGGCGGAATCTGGAAGTCTATGTGGACGACATTCTTATTAAATCCGCCCGAGCGGCCGATCTTTTCAAGGATATGGAAGAAACCTTCCGAACGCTGCGCAAATATGGAATCAAGCTAAATCCCCAGAAGTGCCTGTTCGGAGCCAAAGGAGGGCGTTTCTTGGGGTACATAGTGACCGAGCGGGGAATCGAAGCAAATCCCAGCAAGGTGAAGGCTCTGCAAGACATGCCGCCCCCAAGAAATACAAGAGAAGTGCAAAGGTTGACCGGTCGGATAACTGCTTTGTCCAGATTCATCTCCAAAACCGTCGACCGGAGCCTTCCATTCTTCAAGATTCTGCGCAAGGCTACTAAGTTCCAGTGGGATGAAGAATGTGATCGAGCGTTCGGAGAATTGAAGACATATCTTAATTCTCTGCCAGTGTTAGCCAAGCCGATCGGGGGTGAGTCACTTTATATTTATTTGTCGTCAACTGAGCATGCTGTAGGCTCAGCACTTGTGAGGGCAAGCGGCGAAGAGCAGCCGGTGTATTTTCTAAGTCACATTTTAAAAGATGCTGAATCTCGTTACACCGGGCTCGAGAAGTTGGCCTTTGCTTTGGTTCTAGCCGCTCGGCGCCTTCGACCGTATTTCTTGGCTCACACCATCATTGTCCGGACGAACAGTCCACTCGGAAGAGTACTGTTAAATCCAGAAGCGTCCGGACGGCTCATCAAGTGGACGACATAATTAAGTGAATTTGACATCCAGTATCAGCCCCGCTCGGCGATCAAAGCCCAATCCTTGGCTGATTTTGTGACCGAAGTGCAAAGGCCAGAGCCGGAAGCTATGTGGAGAATATATGTGGATGGGTCCTCCACTCGGCTCGGAAGTGGGATTGGAATATTGCTGCTCTCACCTCAAGAAGAGAAGATGCACCTATCCGTCCGGCTGGATTACAAAGCTACCAACAACGAAGCAGAATATGAGGCCCTCATAGCCGGATTGCAGGCAGCCCGGCATGTGGGTGCCGGTCGGGTGACTCTCTATTCAGATTCACAGTTGGCCGCTCAGCAACTTTCTGGTACCTTTGAAATTAATAGCGCTCGGCTTAAGTTCTACGCTGAAGCCTTTGAAAAACTCAAAGCCATTTTCCGAGAGGTCCTTATTCAAAAAATTCCCCGAACGGAGAACCAGGCAGCAGATGACTTGGCCAAGCTAGCAAGTTCTATAGTGCCGGTCACCATTCAGCAACCTATTGAAAAAGTACTGCTGGTAGCACACGTCGACCGGATGGAAAGCCTTACGTTTCCCAGCGACTGGAGGACACCCATCATAGAGTTCCTTCGCTCGGGAGTCACACCGGCCGATCGGGATGAAGCCCAGCTGCTCAGGAGGAGGGTCGGTCGATTCACACTTATCGACGATCAGCTCTACAAGAAGGCTTTCTCTCGCCCGTTGTTGAAGTGTGTGAGCTCGGAAGATTCGGCTTACATCCTCCAGGAGATACATCAAGAATCGTGCGGAGGACATCCGGGCGGACGATCACTAGCCAAGAAGATTTTTCTAGCTGGATACTTTTGGCCGACCTTACAAATGGACGCCGCTCGGACAGTATCTACGTGTCTTTCATGCCAGAAGTATCACAACTTCTCTCACCGACCGGCAGAGGAGATGAAAGCATCAACCGTTTCATGTCCGTTCGATCAATGGGGAATGGATATTGTGGGTCCATTTCCAATGGCGACCGGGCAGAGGAAATTTTTGCTGGTAGCGGTCGATTATTTCTCCAAATGGGTAGAAGCCGAGCCACTAGCCAGGATCACCGAACAGATGGTCAAAAAATTCATATGGCAACACATCATCTGTAGGTTCGGTATCCCTCGCCGATTGGTTTCCGACAATGGGCGACAATTCACAAGGAAGGTGCTGTAAGATTGGTGCAAAAGCTACGGCATCGAGCAACACTTCACGTCCGTGGCTTACCCCCAAAGCAACGGTCAAGCCGAAGTAGCCAATCGGGAAATTCTCCGTCTTCTGCGCGCTCGGCTCGACCACGTGGGAGGAAGTTGGCCGGATGAAGTGCCGGGTGTTTTATGGGCCATCCGGACGACTCCTAAAGAAGGAACGGGCGTTACACCTTTTCATCTGGTGTACGGCGGTGAAGCGGTCATTCCAGTTGAAGTCGGCGTAGAGTCCGTCCGGATCCAGTGTTATGATGAAGTCAACGCCGAGCGGAGGAATATGGAGCTGGATATGGTTGACGAAGAGCGTGCCAAAGCATCCGTTCGGCTGATGGCGTACCGTCAACGAATGAAGCAAAACTATAACCGACGCGTCATTCCCCGATCATTCCAGGTCGACGACCTTGTTTGGAAGAAAGTCAAGCCGGTAGGCGACGTCGGCAAGCTTGAAGCTCCGTGGGCGGGTCCCTTCAAAATCATCGAAAAGCTCCGCTCGGGCGCGTATTATTTGGAAGATGAGGACGGTCGGCAGCTAGATAGGCCGTGGAGCGCAAACCACCTCCAGCCTTACCGGGCGGGGTGAAAGGTGTGCCTATGTAAATCATCCTGTGTACGTCTTCCGACTGAATACTTGAAATGCAGAAATGAAAAGTCAAAAGAACGAATATAAGGCATCGTCATCAAGGAAAGAAGGCCCCGCGCCGCTCGGCCGGAGGTAAAAGGGTCGAACTGAGCGCGCGAGTATCGAAGGCCCCGTACCGTCTGGACGGAGGGAAATTAGCCGAGCCAAAGTGCTCGACGAAGCAGATCCTGAGCCGTTCGGCTAAGCGTACGTTCTCCAAGGCGGGCGAAAGGTGCGCTAAATACAAATTTATATACTTTTTGGTCGCCTATGTACTTGCGATACAGGAAGTAGAAAGAGGAAAGCACATTGAGTATTCTCTGCTGAAAGGAAGGCCAAGGTCGCTCGACCTGGCAAGGAGTTAGCCTTAAAGCCGTCTAGCCCAGACGTTAAACCGTAGAGCCGCGCCGACCGGCTATAAATATCCGCGCCGACGAGCTCCGTCGTTAAAGATCAAGAGACGAGCCGGCGTCTATAAACCCTCCGAGCGGAAGGTCGACGAGCTCCGTCGTTAAAGATCGAGAGCCGCGCCGACCGGCTATAAATATCCGCGCCGACGAGCTCCGTCGTTAAAGATCAAGAGACGAGCCGGCGTCTATAAACCCTCCGAGCGGAAGGCCGACGAGCTCCGTCGTTAAAGATCGAGAGCCGCGCCGATCGGCTATAAATATCCGCGCCGACGAGCTCCGTCGTTAAAGATCAAGAGACGAGCCGGCGTCTATAAACCCTCCGAGCGGAAGGCCGACGAGCTCCGTCGTTAAAGATCGAGAGCCGCGCCGACCGGCTATAAATATCCGCGCCGACGAGCTCCGTCGTTAAAGATCAAGAGACGAGCCGGCGTCTATAAACCCTCCGAGCGGAAGGCCGACGAGCTCCGTCGTTAAAGATCGAGAGCCGCGCCGACCGGCTATAAATATCCGCGCCGACGAGCTCCGTCGTTAAAGATCAAGAGACGAGCCGGCGTCTATAAACCATCCGAGCGGAAGGCCGACGAGCTCCGTCAAAGATCGAGAGCCGCGCCAACCGGCTATAAATATCCATGCCGACGAGCTCCGATGTAAAACATCAAGAAACGCGTCGGCGTCTAAAAATAATCCGAGAGGAATATCGTCAACACGGCAATTACCCGCAGCCGATAGTTAGACCGACGCTATGTTCCGCTCAGACTCAAGGTATAAAAGGTTCTGGTCAGCCTATGACGAGCGATTCTTGCTAGCAACGCAGAATGATATTCGGCCGCACGGAAGGGCTGGGGAAAACACTTGCAAGAATGCACCTCGAATGCCAAAGGGGTGATAGCGGACGAGCGGACAGCACGGGTATTAGCAAGTGGACAGTGCAATAAGAGAGTACACGAAAGGAAAACATTTCATTAATATTAAAAACCTTAGGCCGAGTGGCCTAAGTACAAAAAAAAAGATTCATGTTCAGCTGAGCAGCGAAATTACAAGAATTACTCAATGTAGTCGTAGAGGTCCCTCGGAATGTTGCTCAATAGCTCCATTTGATCGCCGGCCGGAATATTGGTGGACGCCGGAAGAAGGCCCTTCGACTTCAGATAGGTCATAGTAGCCTTCATGGCCAAGTCGAAAGCCGAGTACATCCGCTCGCAAATTTTCTCCGAGAACTCGGGCGATCGGATGTGGCTTTGTCGGAGAGCGGCGACTCGGCTCGGCTCAGCATCCTGGTATTCTTTGAAGGTCGCCTGGGAGCTTGTGAGGGCCTCATTCAGACTTCCAATCTTCTCCGCATCGGCCAAGCGGCCTGCCTTCTCCCGGTCGAGCTGCTCCGTCAGCTCCTTTATCTTCAACTCCAAGCCCCGAGCCTCTACGTTTTTCTTCTCCAGATCGGAGATGGCTGTGTTCTTCCGAGTGGTGGCCAGAGTTATCTTCGTGTCAAGCGACTTGACTTGTCGCTCGGACTCGGCTAGGGCGTGGGCCTGGTCAGCTGTTTTCTTCTGCTCAGCAGCCAGCAGAGTTTGAGCTTTCTTCAGCTCTTCTTGCAGCTCGGAGTAGGAAGGGCCTTGGGAGCCGCTCGGACCACCTGCCGCCTTTAGTTGCCTTATCTCTTCGTCTGCCATGGTCAGGCGGTTGGAAACTGCTATCTCTTCCACCCATCTCTGAAGCAAGAAGGCGCAGTTGTCGAAAGTCGAGCGGAAATATTATGACAAAACTTCAACAAGCTTACCCCCGTAGCCGCTTGCATGTGGCTGTTGGCTAAGTTCCGGAGGGGGATCAGTGCTACGCGCGCCCGAGCGTCGGCCCACATCTCGGCGAGGGGCCCCTTCAAAGTAATGGTATGCTCGGGCACGGTTGGCTGGTCGGCTTCTGGTAGTAACTCTTCAGTTGGAAGATGAAGAGTAACTCGTATTGTGCGGCCGTGACCAGGGATCGCCCGACCGGGATCAGAAGCTGGCGCAGAAATTCGCGAATGGACGGTCGAGCGTTGGACTGAACGGCGAGCAGGGGGAGAGTGTCGACCGGAGTAGCCTCAACCGGAGTAGGCAGCTCGTCCCAGTCAGAAGGCGTCCGATCGGACGAGATGGTCTCGGGCACTGGCGTCTTGCCTTTAGCAGTCGCAGCGGCCCGGTCGGAGGGTTGGACCGCGGAGGTAGTCGAGCGCAGCGGAGTCTCCACCCGGCGCCTCTTAGGCAGTGGCTGTTCCTCCTCCCGAACGGATCCTTCCTCGGTGGCCGTTGGTTCCCTGGAGGGGCAGCTCCGCTGGCCGCCTGCTGTTGAGAGGTCGGAACGGCCGATTCAGCCTGAGTGCCGCTCTCTCCTTCGTGTGAACCGACCGGCTGAATGCCCAGCTCCTCCATTTCCTTGGCCGCCGGGCCTCCAGCGCCGCTGTTTTTCTCTTTAGAACACCGGACATCACCGAGTCCATGACGATTTCAGCTGCATGAAAAGAAGAAGAAATCAGTTAGCAATTAAAGCAAGTACCCAAGCAAAATTCTTACCGAAGCCGGTCAGAAGTGGGGTCCGTATAGGGCTCAACCCAAAAATGTACATCACTCCCTCGTGAAGAAGTTTGTTGATGTCAAGCCGCAGACCGGCTAGTACATTTGCGGCGTGAAGATAATCCGGTCGGGTCTTGAATTTCTTCAACTCGGGAGTAGGAGGTAGACTGACCTGCCACTGGGTCGGGAAGTTTGGCTGACTGGGCATGCGGATGTAGAAATAATAGTCCTTCCAATGTTTATTGGAAGTGGGTAGTTTATTGAAGAAGATCAGACAGGGCCGAGCTTGGAACATAAAGGTGCCCGGCTCGGCTTGCTTAGGGTAATAGAAGTAAAAGAAGACCTCCGGTCGGAGGGGAATGTTATGAATCTTAAACAAAACGACAACACCGCAAAGGAGACGGAAGGTATTTGGTACTAAACTTCCGAGCGGCACGCCAAAATAATTACAAACGTCTACTATGAAAGGATGCACGGGGAACCGCAGACCGGCGGTAAATTGGTCGCGGAAGACACAGAAACCGCCGCGCGGCGGTCGGTGTGGCCGAGCGGCGGGACCAGCTAGGCGAACTTCGAAATCCTCGGGAATTTCGAAGTTGTCAGCCAAAATATCAAAATCCCGTTGTTCGAAACGGGACCGCATGCTGGTATACCATGGGCCCAGGGATTGCTCTTCGGGGTGAGAAGAACTGGCCATGATCCAGACAGAAGAAAGCAAAAAGGAAGTCTCAAAGACGAAGAAAGGGAATTTCAAAGACTGGAGCTAGGGGAAGAAAGGCGAATTCGATACCGAAAAGGAAGGAGGAAAGCTCTAAAACCTTACTGGAGGGAGATGGATCGAGGAGAGGCGCCGGAGAGCGTCAGAGGGCAGCAACAAGATCGCCGGAGCTCCGAAGCGCAGAGAGCAGCAGTAGAGGTAATGGAGGCGTGTGAAGGTGAAAAGGAAACGAAGAATTTATAGGGTGAGGGTCGGGCGGCCTCCACCGTCGGATCCAGGTCACGGGAATCAAAGCACACATCTAGCCGTTTATTTCGAATTGCCTCGATCACATCACAATATCATGCAACCGCCTCCGTACTCTGGTGGCCTTGCTCCACGTGGCAGTCAATCATTCGGAGCATTTAATGAATGTATGATCGGCCTTGATGGCGAAGATTGGCGCAGAACGCGAGGAGATCCGGTGAAGGCCATCGTTGATGCATGCAAGGATATTTCTACGGCTGACCGAGCGGAGAGTATTAGCATTGAGGAGCCGTTCGGCTAGACTCACAGTCCAGTCAGTCGGACTATTAGCCTCCTTCGACTAGACTTGAAGGGGAGGCAAGTGATCCGGTAGTAAGAGCGGGCCCCCCCTTTTTCTTGCAAAGTCAACGCCAAGTGAAAGTCACCGGAGCAGCCGCCCATCCGAGGAGAGTGTGGTCCGACCGGACGGACGACCGTAGATGGCCGGCCCGACTGGACTGCCGGCCGGCCGATGGAATCGAATACCCGGGTGGGTCCGGGCGGCTCGCACTTATGGTTGGAAGACACCCTATCAAATCGGGGTTCCGACGCTCAGTTAAAAAGGTCACGGACCGAGCTGACCTTTTGACCGGCCACAGTCATAAAGCGCCCCTGTTTATTAGTCTCCACAAAGCACAGGTAAACCACTGCGTATGTCCGGTCGGATGTTGAGGGAGCTGTCCGCTCGGACGACAAGTTTGGAGCAAGGAAAAAGACCCGAGGATCTCTCCTCTGTCAACCGGTAGGTTTCACGTGTGTGTCATGCTCCAAATCTTGTGACAGGGGATTCTGCTGTCCCATCGAGGGCATGCTTTGACTGTAGCGATATGGGTCAGGTAAGCTTTCTGACAGCCACATACCTAGGAAAGGACAGAAGACACGTATGCACCTAGGTACGCGTGCCCAGACCCTTCATAGCTCTATATAAAGAACCTCAGGTTTCGCCGTTGAGGTACGTATTCTGAGATTTTGGAAGCCACTTTGTTCATCGTAACTTACCTGACTTGAGCGTCGGAGGGCCGTCGCCGGGACACCCCTCCCGGCTCGGTTTTGCTGCAGGTTCACCGGAGCACTCGAGGATCCAGCAGGGAGCGCCGCATCCCCAGCGTTCGTTGACTCTTGGTTCGAACAGGATCAGCAGGGAAAGCAAAAGAGGTCGACCGAGCGGAGGAGTTCCAGCCGAGCAGCTACCCTGCTCGGCATAACAATGGGACTATTACCATATCTCTTAATATCCCTTTGAAAGGTAATACTGCTAATAACAAGGCATGGTCAACAGACGGATCGTACGACGGAAGCTTCAATTGTCTCATCAGATATTTGCATGTCTTGTTAAGGTATAGTGTTAGAAATACTTTTTTGACATGTCCTTTCATAGAATAGTTGGGAAAGCGTGCTCGTGCCTTGAGGAGTGTGCACGTCACCCACCGGGGCACTATATAAAAGGGGTTCATGCATCAACGGAGGTACGCGTTGTCTACTACTCTCGCTTGTATTTTGCTACTTTCACTATTGCTCCATCTTCTTCTACTATTCCGGTGACTGATTTGAGAGTCGGAGGGTCAACGCTGGGGACCCCTTTCCTCGCCTAGCACTGACGTTTCTTGTGTTGCAGAGCGGAGCAGAGTCTTCACGCGGTCAACCAAAAAGTCACATTCCCAACTAGCCTTCTTCATGATTTTTAGACATAATCATCATATTTTCATAGTAATACATAGGCATATTTGGGGGATCATTGTTTGATTAAATAATATCGTCAACCAATAAATAACACTTTATACCGTCATATAGTAGGGGTTACAATTTGAATCAAATTTGGGTTAGTGAGTTCGGATTAATAGGTTAAAGAATTAAATTAAAACATTAAAACTCAAACCCGATCTGATTAATATTTCAGATCAAATTATTCCACCTAAATCTGACATGTTTATCTCTATTTAATCCGAACATGACCTCAAATGACCTATAATCCGAACTTGATCCAACCTAAAATGACTAATTTATAGAAACATATTCATCTTAACCTAAACTTATCCTAATCCGACCCAAAAAGACTCATTTTATAAAAATATACTTATTTTAATCCAAACTCAATGAGAATCTGACCTAAACTCGACCCAAAAATATTTATAAATGGATCATTTTAGGTTGACCTGAATCCGATCCATTTATTAATCGTGTTAATCAAATTGACTCAATCTGACCCGAATCTAATATGACCTAACCCTAACTTGATTTTTTTCGTGTTCGATTTAAATCGTGTTTTCGTATCGGATCAAATTGTCACCCCTACATATAGACATTGTATATAACCTTTGAGAAATGTGGACATTATGAAACAATTTAGGTTTGATGAAATTGATTGTGCGGTTTCAATTTAGAGGTATAAACGAATCGAATCGAGCTGAATATGTTGAAAATTTTAAGACTTGAATTCGGCTCAAAATAGATATATTTGAGTTCGAGCTCGATTCGAATCTCGAAAAATTTAAAATTTTGTGTTCATGCTCGGTTCAAATTAGGGCTCGAGTTCGAGTTCAGCTTGAAAATTTTGAATATGTTCGCAAATTATTTGAATTATTGGTTGAAAATATGTACTCGAAATGCTCAAAATTTATTTATTTAATATAATATTTAACTTATATTAATAAAATATTGAGGTTCGCGAGCGGCTCTGAACTATCGAATAATATAATTTGGGTTCGAGCTCGGCTTAAAAAAAGTTCGAACATATTCGAGTTTGGCTCGAATTCGATAAATTTGAATACTAATCGAATATGTTTTAAGCCGGCTCGAAAAACTCACAAACTGACTCGATTTGTTTGCGGTCCTATTTTTATTGATCAAGGACAAGGAGTTTTCTATGTTCGAAAGTTTAAGAATCATGTTAGATACACTGTTAGTGTTTTGAGAGTACAAACATTTATAAGGGCAGATGTAATTATTCTTTAGATTTGAAATTACTTACCATATCTTAATTGAGGATCAATATACATTAATTCTGTTCTTACAAGGTGGGTTAACATGGCTAATATATATTCGATGAGGAACCAATAAATCTATATATGGTGATAGTTAAATCGAGAAAGATTTTTCAATTAATTTTTTAAAATGTATTATTTTAGAAATCACATAACACTTAGACATGGCTAATACAACGAACATCAATTTGAGTATTATAAATTTTAAATTATGATTAAAAGAACATAAAATGTATGTCTACATTGATGGCTTAGATAACTTTGATGGGATCAAATCTAAGTCCTATAATTTTTCAGAGAACTCTTAAGTATCATCGAGATCTAAAGTTTCATATTCAAGGTATACCTTCCTAGTCATGCACATTCTATTTTAAAAAAAAAACATATAGATGGAGATGCTTTGATGAAATCAACACCAAAGTGACGATGCTTTAAAAAAATCAATACCAATGTGGTGATGCTTTAAACAAATCAACATAAGGTGGTAATGCTATGACGAAATCAATATTAGGATGATGATATTTTGATGAAATCAACATCAATCGGATGATGTTTTAATGAAATATATCAATATTAGATGGTGATATTAGGTACTCAAAATTTCAAATAACCATAGTGCAAGAAAGAAGAAATAATTAATCATCTAATCATTGATGAAGCTCTTAAATCTGCCAAATTATATTGTCTATGTTTTTAAGCTTATTTTGTTTATATAGTTAGTAATTTAAAATTATTGTTTTGAATTATTTTTATTAATTTTTTTTATATATCATCGTGCCCCACTAATAAAGACAAAAATTCCATCATAGTTTTAAATTTAGTTTAATTATGATTCATTAAAAAAAAAAGCTATCAGGAGCACAATTATTGTACTTGCATCGTGTTATAATTGTGTATTTATCTCCATTTTATTTAATTTATCACGTTCCTTTGTTTATAACTGATACTTAGACAAATTAACCACCCAAATTTCATACATAAATTACAAAATATATATATATATAAATTAAATTTTAGATGTTAAATATAGTGTTTAATTTTTCCATGTACTTTTAAATCTATAAATAATATGCATATATCATGATAATGTCTGAAAAAGAATCCTAAAAAAAATTCTTGTTTGATTCGATAAAATTGAAAACTATTTTACTTAACATTAATTGAATGAATCCACCAAAAAAAATATTATATTAGTGCTCGTCCAAACCATTAATGATCATAACGAACAAGACATTACATGTTGACAAAAAATAAAAAGATAAACTCTGATAACATTTTAGAAAATTAAAGTTGTTTAATAACACCTAATTAAGTGATCTCTTTGAAAATATAATTTCAGTAGAAGCTACTATGAATATGATCCCTTTGGAAAATCATGGACATGACAAGGACTTATAAATTTTTCTTTGCACATATATTTCCCATAAAAGTTAAAGAGTTTTATTTTCAATTTGGCAATTAAATCCATATGAGTAAATGCACTTTTGTAGTTTTATTAACTATTTGTCACTAAATTTCATGATCGTTGAAATAAAAGATCATTCATCCTTAATATTATCACTTTCATATTCTAAAAGTAGTGGTCATTGTCCTTTTGTTTTGTTGAATGTATTACTCTTGAATGTTTATAAGTTTTATTTTAGATTTAACCCGTCCTGCTTTGTTTTTATTCAGTAAAATGGGTAAAAAGAAAAGAGACAAATAAAAGATTCAAAATAACGACAAAATTGATCAATTTCATCACCTTTTTCAATGAAGTAGAATTAGCTATATCAAGTAGTTCCTTAGACAACTCAATTAGAGAAAATAAAGCATGAAGCAAACAGAGATTTGACAGGGGGTGACAGAATTTTTATGATAAATGTAGATAATAATAATACAGAGTGTGTTGAACTAAGATAAGAAAGCATATTGGTCCACATCTTCTCTTTGCTACTGCTGTGGCGTATGCTGCTGCAAGTAGCAGCGGAAACAACAAGAAACATTTATCACCAATCCCCTGCTTAGCTTTTTGTTCCTGTTCTTCACCCAATAATGCAGCAACTCACCGAATTGAAGCTATTGCACAGAAGTAAAATACTCCCTAAAATGTTAGATATCGACACATTTATTTCACCAATCCTATTAATTAATTATTCCTATCAGCTAGCTGCTTCTCCTTTTCTTGTTGGCTTCTCTCCTCCTCTCCTCTCCGGCCTTGGCCTTGGCCTCCATTTTCCTTAGAAGTTCTTCCGCATTGTCTGCCGAAATGACAATGTGACTCGCAGAGTCCTCGATGAACCCTTCTCTCACTCCTTTGTCAAACAGTTGGATCAAATCGTTGTAGTAACCGTCCACATTCAGAATCCCAACCTGCTCAAATCAAGCAAATTGAGCTAGGGTGGTTTAATTATATTTTTCCAGCTTTTGGAATTTGATAGCTAAGTGCGTGTGCATGAATGACTGAGAGAGGAGCTGTGTTCATTACTCACTGGTTTGTGGTGGATGCCAAGCTGAGACCAAGCTATTATCTCAAGAAGCTCCTCCATGGTTCCATAGCCACCTAAGAGTTTGGGGATTATAAGTCGACTTGAGATTGTTTCAGATAATTCACTTGGGTCTCACCTGGAAGAGCAATGAAGGCATCTGCATTCTTAGCCATTTCTGACTTCCTCTCGTGCATGTCTGCAACTCTTTTCACCTCGCCGATGCTTTCTCCTAATATCTGCACACAAAAATTTCTTTGCTGCTTAGCCGTTTTCTTGTAGCCAAAATAAAAACAGAACTATATATATAGAGGGGCATCATCTGGAACTGCACCTCACTTGGCAGAAGGGCTGTTGGAATGACCCTGTAATTAGATATGGCACAAGAAGATTTCTTGAATGAACTATGAAATATAGTATTAGGTGAGGAAATTAATTAAACAAGTTGCATAAGTCTCACCCAAGAACATGGCAACCACCATCATAGACTGCTTTAGATATTAGACCCATCAGACCAACACTTCCACCACCGTACACCAGGTCTATCTTTCTCTCTGCCTGAAAGATGGGAGGACAATTAAAGAGGAGGAAAGAAATAGGAACGATTGATAGAAGGATTATTACAACAAAGCTGCTTAGATCGAGATTTAAAATTTAGTAAAGCCCTCACCAGTTTCTTCCCCAGGTCAAGAGCTGCTTCACTGAATGAAGTCCTGTTACCTGACCTGCTTCCGCAAAAGACACATATCCTCTTAAACCATTCTCGGCTCCCGGTCTCCGCTGCATTCACCAGGTTTTCTTCCATCCCCTTGAGAATGGAGCACATAGACTCAGAGAGAGAAGCTAAATCTAGAGAAGAGGAATGATTCAAGCAAGCAAGAAAGCAATCAATCTATCTCAAAAGAGGTAGCCCACATCTTTATGGCCAACAAGCAACTAGTACTTGGTATTGGGGGGCCAAGGCAGCATGAATCCTCTCCCATTCTCCCCTTTTATGCATGTCCCATCCTCTCTCTATCTCTATCTCTGGCAAAATTACCATAAGAACATTTCTCCTTTTGGGCCAATCCAATCAGTCATTTGCTTACCTATGTTGTTTGCTTCCTGCCACTTGCACTGCCATCTTTCATCTACTTGTAGCTTGTGTCCCTACAATCCTAGATCACACCACAAATTCCGAGACATATAACTAGATTTCAGTTACCAGAATGACAATCTTGTAGCTCGAGATTGGGATGATATGTGCACCTTTTGCTGGAATTGACTAGTTACTGTTTGTCCCAGGAGCTTAAAATATTCATCCCAAGTCAAAAAATTTATTGAGTTAACCACCTTGGTCCATATAATTTGTGTTCAGCATTAGTTAATGGGGATCAAGTACTCTTGTCAAACTAATGACTCATATCCAGGTGTTTTAGTAGGGAAGTACCAGAGGCTTTGAGGCTCCTCCTGTGTTCCGCATCAATTTTGCACAAAACTATGGACTTTGGCTTGTCGTTCCAAAACAAACAGAATTTTGTTCTGGATGATGTAAGATTCTTGACAAGAGCTGCTTCCTTCAGAAAGAGACGCAATAAATGATTGCTCATGGCACATTTCTCAATCCTTGTTGCTTCTTGATTGTGTTTATGTTCAGAAGTCTAATATACATTGTGATTTTTTTTTTTTTGGTCCATGAACAAGAGCAGAAACAGATTTAACTGCAGAGGAGGTGCAATATCGCACGACTAATTAATTCCCTGAAGGAGGCCCGCAAGGTTACATACACTGACACATTCCAGGTTCCCATCAATGCTATGCGAGAGCAATCAGTCATTTGCTTGGCCAAAGATAGGTTCCTCTACTCTTGCTTGATGGCCACCTATTCCTGGTGGGGCACTTTGGCATGGAATCATTCTTCTTTGTCTTCCTTAGCTGGCCCCATGCACAGTTCTGAGATCAATGTAATAAATTGTTTTACTTAACTCTTCCTCTGTGAAGACTGCAAACAGCCATCGAATATTTTAAAGATCAAAAGAGAATCTCTAGATAAGATTTCCCTCAAAACAGGATTTGGAGTTTCAGCTTAATTAATTCGCGCTCGACGTCATTCGGATTCGGTAATCCTCTAAGATTGACTGAGAGGCTCTTGATTAAGTAGTTAGTAGCTTCTTTGATTGCATTATTTAATTAAAGGTGTTCTTGTAGGTGGCAATGGTGGGTCAGTTTCCCATGGCACTATCTCAGCCGGCGCCACTGAGGCCTAACCACCAAAAGAAGTAGTAATTTTTAGGGGGTCCCTCCTACCTCGAGAGAATCTAGTGTCATAGATGATGTTATATCGTGTCTGCAGTGAGAAAGATATGGAGGAAGAATATGACAGGGAGAAGGCTGGGTTGAGGACAGGATGGCAGTTGGATTCTGTAGAGGATTATAGTTTATGTATGATCAGGATTAGGCTAATTAACCAGGTGCTGCTGTGTCTGCGCAAGTGCCAAAAAGATCAATCTCTAAAGGAGAGATTCTCCTTTAATTTTTTCATTTATGGAGAGTGTTCACCAGGATGCTTTAATGTTTCCTGATAGGACTGCACTGTTACAGTCAGACAGAGCGAGGGTTGATTGATCATCACTAAATCCAATTTAAACAAGGAAATTAAACAAAGTTTAATGCACTTAACAATCTTCCGATGAATTAATTAATAAATAGGCCAGAGTGGGATTGCGAGAGGGCTTGGAAGAGGACAAATTAATCATCCGCATACTGTTTCATATGCGCCGTCCTCAGACGCTGATCCTGCATGGCGGCATGTGCCGGAACTGGAACTCCGGCGGGCTGAGATCGATATCGCCACGCAGAAGAATTGCCACTATCTTTACTTACAGCACCAAAAACCCCGCCCGCCGCCGCAATCCTCGTCCTGCCTTAACCTCCAGGAGAGGTCCGAGCCCACCCAGCGGAACTGCCGACCCGGCAGGAATGACAACAAGAGCTTGACGTCTCCACGACCATTGACCTCGGCATTCTGCATGATTTTAAAGTTCAATTTGGGCCTGTGAACGGCCCAAGAATATTCGTACGGCCCATTTACAACTCTTGTATCATTTAATTGTATTTTCTGTTTACGTGATTCCATGCTAGCAGATATCTCCTGGATCACTTTTTCGTGATCCAAGGGATGTATCACTCATATTTGCGAGCGGATCGTGGTCGTGATCTGGTCATAAATTGTTACAATCTCTTATTGGGTTCACCGTCTCCGCCAAGTTATAGTTTTTGTTTGGAACGGGCGGGCGGAGGCCTCTGGTGGTGGATAAGTGGTCAGGTTATTGGGCGCTGAGTGAGGGTGTCCTCCGGCCGCCCGTTCCGAACAAAAACTATAACCTGATGGGAACAGTGAACCCAAGAAGGGATCACAACCATTTGCAGCCGGATCGTGGTCACGATCCAGCCGCAAATACAAGTGACACATCCCCTGAACTACAAAAAGTGAGGGTGGATCCTCTGGTCCGCAAATGCTGCACCAATTCATAATCCAACCTTTATATTGGTGGGGTAATGGGCCCCCACCTGTTAATAGGTGGAGGCCATTATCTCCTACCAATTCTCTTGTCCCGGTCTAGGAGCGGACCAGGACAAGGGGATCAGAGGATCCGGTCCCACAAAAAGTGGTCCAGGAGATCCTGTCTCATTCCATGATGTAAAAAGAGATGATTCGTTCATCTCAACGCGCCGTCAATCTATCCCTAAGTTAAGAAGAGATCCATCTTAAGTAATTACTAGCTATTAATATAAACAGCGTTATGGAACATATACATTAAAAGAAATAGTATTTTTTGTTATTTCTTGAAAAATTGAAAAATTATTTTTCTTATTAACCTCATAAATATAGATAGGTAAATATCAATAGTCAATACATAGATCATACACCCATAATGAAATAAATTATCAATTCTTAAAAATCAATTTTTAATTATTACGACAGAAATGTATATATCTACCGTTTGTGCCACGCGATAAATATTCCATCTTTTAATTTTAACTTACTTTTGTTGTTGTTTTTTTTTTATTTTAACACATGCACAGGGCGCGGACATTTTTACACTTAAAAAGAAGAGAAAATAGATCGATATGAATATGGTATCCGAGAAATTAACTCGACCCACTTCCTTCCTCCTCTTTTCCCTCCATCTCAAGTGACTTAGAGGCGATCGACGAGCAGGGAAATTGAGGAGGATCAACTCCGGCGAGGATGTCAGCAAAGGCCCGGACGATGAGCCCATGAGTCTTCTCGCCGTTGACCCTTAGATACCAAACCAGAAGCTCCAAGAGCTTGCTCCGATCCCTCACCCCGTGCGCCGCCACCATCTCCTCCATCGACCGCCGGAAGTCGCGGTACGGGTCCTCTGTCTCCAGCGCTACCACCACGGCGCCTTCTAACGGCGGCGCCTCTGTGGCCTTCGCGCCCTCCTCAGGCGTCGACCAGGTGCCGGCGCCGCAGCTGGGCTCGAAGAAGAGCCGGTCGGACGACCGCAGCCCCGGCAAGACCCTTTCAGGGGAAGCTCCGATCGAGAATTCCGAGATCGTAGAGAAGCTCTCCGGCGACGAGCGAGTGAAGCACGAGTCGTCCGAGTCGAACGACGACGAGTTGACGGTGCAGGGCGCGTGGCGGAAGGACTCAGTCTTAGGAGTGGCGCAAGAAAGCCACCGGCCATGGAGAAGAGGAGTAGCAATTGGGATGCTCCTTCGAGTAATTTGGCGCGAACAGGAAGGAGATCAAGCTTAGCTTCTTGCCCATATTAATCTTCTCATTAATCACTCAACATAACTGAGGAGGAAGAGGAAGAGGAGGAGGAATTGAAGGTGGAATTTCGAAGTGCCTTATCAGGTTTATTAATGGCGTAGGGCAGTTGCATTGGGGACAACTCGAGGAGAAGGAACATGCATTGGAGCAAAAGGTGGGAACCGCCCACCCCAGCGGCCCCCTGCGCCCGGCCCCACAGGTGTGCAGGAGGAGGTAAATCAGGGTGAATGCTGGGTTGGAGGTTGACGGGGGTTCGAGGCATTTAGACCAGCAGACGGGGATATTATCCCTCATTGCAACTGGTGACACTCGAACCTTCGACCAATTGGAGCAACGTCCCGCCAACCTACCAACTGATCCAGCCCCTGGGGGCGAGGAGAAGGAACATGCATGATTGATAGGGAGAGTGGTGCACCCATGTGAGCATTAACTGTTAGGTTGGCCTCTCCATTATAAAGGATTACATCGTTAAACAGTACGATTGGGGAATGAAGAAAGAGGCCAAAAAAGAAAAAATCTCTTTCTAACTACAAGTAGTTTTGTTGGGTAAAAAAAATAATTGCATATGAAATACAAAGGGAGTGCACATCGATCATCTTCAAAAATAATGATTGTGGATAGTTCAAAAGGGATTGCATATAAAAACACAAAACATGTGCACACGTAGTACCACCTTTGCACATGGATTGTGTTTTCTTGACACTGTTTTTCTCCAGATTAGAATTGATAAAGAACATTGCATGGCTCGAGATTATATTATTGTTCGGAAATTAAATTTGGGGGATTTTTTTCCCTCCGTCTTCTCCAATCATCGTAAGTTATATATATTTGCCTCTCTGTTTTAGCAATTAATTCTCTGCTACTCTGCCTCCGGCCAGTTTTCCAGAAGATTGACTCCGAAGAGCCTAAATCGATGGGAGTTTTCTCGTTCCGACATCGTCTCCTCGATTTCCACTTCTCCGTTCGTCGGATCTCCATCTGTGAATAATTAACACTACTTGAGTTGCCGGAGAGGAGAATTAAGTTCTATAAATTCACAATCAATTCTGAAATTTTACCTCCGGCATGGTACGTGTCGTGCACCGCCGCCAGCAGGCTCCCGTCGCCTCCGGTGCGCCGACGGCAACCGATGTAGAGGCGACCTCCTCTGCGCTCGAATTGGACGACGTCCCCCGCGTCAAGTTTCTTCTCCTTCACGAACCGGCTCCACCCTCTGGTGAGCACGTAGCTCTGGCTACTCGCCCAATGCGAGTACCGGAACTGCCACAGCTTGTCGCCCGATTCGTCGACGAAGCTGATCACGCGGCCGCCCTCCGCCGCCTCGACGCCGAGGGGGAAGTACTTCTCGGCGTGTTGCTTCGGGATCACCAGTCTGTTGAGCTTCCCGACGTCACTCGGAGTGAGGAGCTTCTCGAACATGCGCACTCTCTCGCACGAGTAGTAATATCGCTGGTCGCTCATCGTCAAGCTCGAGTCCGAGTCGGTGAAGGCCATTGAGCTGAGAGGCCATTGCCGCCTATTTATAGTGCAGAACAGGAGCTACACGAGAAAAGACAAATTAAAGGATTAATCGAGAACGTAGTAAGGATTCATTCATGCACAATGAACGGAAGAGACAACGCCTGGTTCATTGATCTGAGCACGAATATATATGTAATCAGGGAGTTGGTGCCCTTTTATTGACTTTGTGGGGATAGAAAGAACCAAGACTTTGAAGGAAGGTGGCGGTAGGTCTGCATGCACTGCACTGCAAACGCATATTATATATGCGAAGAAGAAGATAAGGGGACACATGGGGATAAGTGGAGGTGAATCTGCTGCTGGATCCGTCCTGCAGTGTGTAGAGTGTATTTGGGGGAAGAACAGGGGCTTTTAAAACTCATAGGTGCATGAATCAGTAGCTCGCGCGCGGGATACTTCAATCGCATTTTTTTCCTTCATTTTTCTGATATTTGCAGTTGATCTGTCTCACCGTGGATTCAATGCATCAGAACGCGAATTAATTTTGATTTAGCAATGCATTCTCAGCCGAAGTCGGGAAAAAAAATAACTGAGTTTTATTATCTTCGTTAGATTTTCTATGAAGGAACTCATTTTGTACTGCTAGATTTTTGGAAAATTTGATTTGGACTACTGATGACGGCAAAATGACTGAGATTAAATTCACTCCGATTGAACATTCAAAAGTCAATATATATGCTGTGGACCGTCATACGTGGACTCATACACACCTCGTCTATAGGGAGTTCGGATCCTTTATTCCTAAATTTTTTATCTTTGTGCCTCCTTATTGATCGGACGGATCATATTACATCTCAAGGATGTCTTGCACATCACAAGGATATTGCACACATCTTAAATATATCATGATACCTTGAGATGTAATCTGATCTGTATGATCGGCAGGGGACAGAGAAATTTAGGGACAGAGGATCTGAACTGATCTCTAGGTGCCTTCGTAAATTTTTTGTAATCTTGTTGAGGTGCCAAGCTAGGTCAAATCCCGATGCAAAAATTCTATTTTAACACTATAATATAATCCAACCCATCAATTTTAAAAAAAAATAATTAACTTAACTCTGGAAAAAAAATATATATTATTAAACACTTTAAATATATATCCCGTGAGTATTTTTTTTTTTTTTAAACTTGAATACTATAACACAATCGCTAATCCTAAAGATAAAATTTAATTGACTTAATTAGAGAGTTAAAACAATAAACAAAAAAATATACTATATTGAATTGAGGCGTTTGAATTTGATCCATACCCCTCAACACAATTTAACAAATCTTAAACTTTGATAGCTTGGGCGATCATAGTTGGTGCCTCTCAAATGGAAGGCACCTCCGATCATTGGAGGCGCCACCGCATGTGAGAGGCACCTACGACTATTGCTCACCGTAGTTGTGGATGCTCAGACTAGCTAGGCAACACTTCGTATATGACTGTAAGCGACATGCAAACATGACGTTGCCAGTTTAATATCTTTATAAAAAAATATTTCTTTTATTCTCTCGCCTTCCACCCTTTATTCAAAATTACAAATTATATATTTATATATATATAAGAAAAAAATAATAATATAATAATCTTTAAAAATTGAAGCAAACTTACAAACTCAGGTTGGATTTGAGCATCATTTCTGGTAAACAGTTGCACATTGTAATATGATGAAAGATATATATTTTCAGATTTTTTTTTTATAATGTAGATATTCGGCTCATACAATATGATTAAGCTTAGAAATGACTGATTTAACTATCCGTGTAAATTGAGAAGTACTCATGATTATCTCTCCGGAAGAGCCAATGCTCTTAAAATTATCCTCTCACTAAATAGAAATATTTTACAGTGTATCGTAGTTAAAATTAGAATTTTAAATATCTAGTTAATAGTTGGAGTACTTGACCATGACATCATTAGCTCAAGGGCATATATTTTTCACATACATGGCAAAAGGTGATGCGTTGCGTCCCTCCACATTGGTCCCAAGACATTTAGAAGGAAGATAAATCATGATGACCGAACGACTTCTCTTTAGATGGGAGAGATTTTATTTTCTAGGAGATTCTTCCCAGGGGTTGAACTCCTGTTTTTATATGGTAATCTGTCACCATGAGGACCAATTCGACTATCCATTCGGACATATATTTTTCATATATTGAAGCAAAGTATGATAACACTCATCATAGGCAGCACAATATCGTCAGCCCCCTGTATAACTAGATACAAACAGGTGAATCAAAGGGGTACTTTAACCTAGCATGACCTTTTACATATGAGGTTAGGCATTCAATCAGATATTTTATACTGGTTGAAAATTTCATAAAACTAACCATCAATATAAATACCAACTATCTCAACCCTTGTATATCAACATGCATAAAGACTACCCATTTAGATTTTGGATTCGAAACTTAGCGTGTCAAGCATGTCTTTTCCTATATTTTGGTTATACTAATAGTAATAGCTACCTATAATTTACCTCTTTCGTATTGACCTAAAAATGAATTGATAGGACACTAGAATAGACAAACCGTCTTTTGCCACATAAAACTCCCAATTTTAAAGTAAGTTATTTTACCTCAACTTTAGATGATAATCTATTTCACATGCTAAAGCTCTGGTTGTCAAACTATGCAAACCCATGGATTTCTTTTTAACTGCCGTCATGAAGTTGCTTGAATTGTGAGAAAATAATGATGAAGGAAATTACTGAAAACAACACAGTGGTACCAGTTGGAAAATGTGCTGAGAGATTTGTGAATTATCAAATCGAACACTTCTAGAAATATAAGTCAAAGTTTGTAATATCATTTCTGGGAGTTCATAAGTCAACCTTTCAACCAGTATCTTTTCACTTGCTCAGACTCTTCCCCCAAAAGTCCAAAATCCAATGGCGACGTGAAACACGTTAGGTTGGCCGGCAGTAACAGTGGTCATTCTGACACTTAAATTAGAGTTAAGTTAGAGGTAGATAAAAAAATGTCAGAGAGAGTATTGTAGAAAATAATGATTGATTCCGCCTGTAATTGATAAAGTTAGACTATGGATGAATTGATTTCAAAGTTAATTGAAAGAAGACCTTCAACTGAAAGAACCTAGAGATCAAAGAATAGAGGGAGAAGAAACAGTGTTGACGTAGTCCGTTCAAATCAATAGGATGGAAAAAAAATAAAGAAGATGAATCAGAAAGGTTGAAATGCGTAAAGTAAAAATATACGTGTGCTTTGGGGACCCATTTATAACATTTTTGTAATTCCTGTATTAATTATGTTATCATGTTTGACATGTTGTATTCTTACATGTTGTATTCTTGTACGTGTGATGTAATAATTTAGAAATTATTATTATTTTATTTGTTACTGTGCATCAGAGCCTGATCACACTTTGGCATGATCGTAAAATTACGGTTCGTAATTTGTGTTATAATTAATTTTAGAATTTTTCTAGAATTATTAAGATTTTTCTATTTGTGAAAAGTTTCCTAAATTGTTAGGAAATTCTATTTTTGGGAAGTTTCTGATATAATTTTGAAAAATTAAATTTAGAAATATTTAGTTAATTTAGAAATTATCATTTCTGGAATTTTCTGAAAATTTAAAAAATATCTTATTTTTGAAAATTTTCCTATTTTGTTAGGTAATACCAAATATGGAAAGATTATATATTTTTTTAATAAAAAATCAGATATTATAAATTAAATTAAAGAATTAATCTTTTCTGGAATTTTTAGATTTATCAAAATATTTAATTTTTAGAAAGTTTCCTAAATTATTAGGAATACCAAATTTGGAAAGATTTTAAAAAATTATAAAAAAATTTAGATTTCTAAATTAAATTATAGAATTAATATTTTCTAGAACTTTTAAATTTATTAAAATATTTGATTTTTGGTAAGTTTCCTAAATTGTGTGGAAATACCAAATTTGGAAAGATTTGAAAAATCACAAAAAAATCTAAATTTAATAATTCTATAATAAATTTAGAAATATTAATTATTTATTTCTTATATGGTTAGTAAATTAATTTGAAATTTTGTTTTAAAAATAATTAAAGATTCTTAATTAATAGAAAGATTCTAGATGAGATATGCTAATTAAATTTGAAAATTAGTTTCTTAATTTGATTAAATAAATTTTGATTTATTAAACTAACCTACGATAATTGGGATTTTTCTCCAGTGACTTACTTTACTTACCACGTAGAACCGCTTAATTTCTTTATAGTCCACCAGGTCTTTCCACTAATTGTCAGATCCGTTGGTCCAATTGGATTTGGGCTAGCTGTCAGGTTCCGCGGACCTAGTCAGACTTTTCGCCAGATATTGGGTTACTCTTTGACCTATCTGGACTTTGACACAAGTTATTAGGTCCTCCAAACCTAGCTCGATTTCAACTTAATGTTAGACCAGTCAAATCCTGCACACTTAGTAGAAAAGTTAGATCGCATTACACCTAACTTTAATTCATCTGTCATTCATCAAAACTCAAGTTTGACTATTGGTGCTAACTACACTAATATTTATGTTATTGTATTATTGCATTGATGATGATTGTATCTATATCATATCTATCTGCATCATGCACATCATCGCATTGTATGCATGCTGACAATTAAGTCCCCTTCTGTGGTTAAGAGAGTTGTCAGTCATATTCGCTGCCACTAAGTCACTCAGAGGTAGTGGTAGCTAGTGTTGGATGCAGGTTATCTTGTAGTGTTCACTCGATTATTCGGGGTAGTGATAGTTAGTTGTGTACATACAGTGATCTCCTTGTTATGTATCTAAATAGCTACTCTACATCTTGCATGACTAATCATCTAGATGTAGTGGTAGCTGGAGTCATAAGCAGTTGTCATAGTCCTGCCCACTCGGCCATACATATGTCATGGTAACTGGAGTAGTGTGTAGGAGTGACACATGCATGATCATATGCACAGATGTTATTTGTTGCATATCTTGAGCTATGGTTGTTGTATATGTGTGACATTACTCATACATATTCATTTATTATACATATATATGCTATCACATGTTGTTATGTAGTACAAGCAAATTTGCTACAGATCCTCAGTGATTACTGATCATTATGTCTTACGAGTTAGACTAATTTGAGTATGTGCATTTATTATGTCATTTATTGTTGTGTAAATCGATATTACCTGCAAGACTATATATTTTGATCTCTTTACACATTTGACCATGCAATACCATTTAACTATTACCTGCTGAGTCATTTGGACTCATCATTCCATTTATATTTTCTTTCCCCATGTAGCATATATGAGTTGCTTGAAGTATCCTATTTGTCGATCTCATGTCATACCTGAGATTGTTCTTTCCATAGTATTCTAGTTCTATTTGTTTTTTTTTTGTTTTTAAACTTGGTTATGTAATAATTTTGTGTGGTTATGGATTTTAGCCTTGTGACTTCTATTTACTCATTTGTGATTTTGTTATGTGTTTAAGCCGAGTCGGTTCGCAATTAAGTTGGTTTTGTATGCTTGTGAAGAGGATTGTGTAAATACTTCCTTTATGTTAATTGTTGTGGTATTGTGTAAATCTCTTATTATTGTTGTTGTGGGTCTTTTATCTTTCATTGTGGTTATTATGATTTATGGCTTGTATCCAAGTTATATCTGACATTGTTACAAGAGAGGTTGTGCTTATTTCTGTCAGACCAATATACCCTTAGGGCATAATACTGACGCTCAAGTCAGCGGGGTGGAAGAGAATATGGAAGATGAACAGTAAAGGTTGAGAATGCGTGAAGTAAAAATGTACCTGCCCCCGAAAGGGCGGGACCTTTTTGTAATACCTTTGTAATATCCACATTAATTGTGCAGTCTCATAGCCCATATGTTACTTGTATCCATTATTCTGCTCAAACATATGGTCTCACGTGCCCCTGACAATCCCACTTGCAACATTAATTATGAAATAAGCTTTGTAAGTAGAATGGTCCCTTGGGCTTTCTGGGTCTAACCCAGTCGTTGGGGGTATGCTAATGGATTAGAAAAAGGGGGCTTAGTCTCTGATCATGGGCGAGTGAGTCTGATTGTACGATTGTTCATCTTATAAGGAGTTGAGAGGAGTAGAGCCATGTGAGTTAGAGATTTAATCTTGAACCGATGGGGAGAATATAGGGGAGCAGGGCCCCGGGTCTCGAAGATTCAATCGTGAGTCGATCGAGAGAATGTATGGGAGCAGGTCTTCGTGAGTCGGAGATCCGATCATGAGCTGATTGGGAGAATGCAAGGGAGCAGAGTCTTGTGAGTCGGAGATCCGACCGAGAGGATGAGGGGAGCAGAACCCCGTGGGATCGGGGTCCAATCGGGGGTTGCTCGCTAGGTTGATAGTCTCTCATGGACCGATTAGATATCTGCCCCATGTTGACCATTTTGAAGATTGACCTCTACGTTATGGAGAAACTTGACCATATGCTTCCACACGGAGGCTTCCCTTTTCCTCTGCATCAGTCACCTCCACACATGAAAAAAAGCATATCCCTTCACTTACCTCCATTGGTGTGTATAGTTCAAGATCCAATGGCCTGAGAAGTAATGCACTTTAGAGTTGGCTAGTGTTACTGGCACAACCATTCCAACGCTCAAATTAGAAATTATTCTAAAGAGTGAAGGAAACAAAAAGAAAGAGAGAAATCAAAATGCTAGAGAGATTTTCATGGAGAAGAGTCGCCTCCCCGCGCATGAGAAAAAAATCATACGTCCTTCACTTATCTCCATTAGTCCATATGTAGTTGATGGAAAGGAATCTCCTCGTGGGATGTCATGTGACTACTAATTGCCCATCTAAGAGGCGGTTAGGACAATGGAAGAGATAATCGTTGAATCGTATGTTGATTATCTTTGGCCATGTCCCCTTTTGTAAGTTGTCAGAGGCTATCGGCTTGTTGGTCAGGTGTGGGCAAGTTATCGGAAGTTGTGGGAGTAGTCGATTGTTGCTAATATGCTTTCCCGAGTTCGAATGGGTATGTCAAAGACTAAGTGCTTAAGAATATATATTGGTTGATTTACAATCAAGGCTGAGTTAGGAGTGCTCAAGAAGATTGAGAATAGAACTTCTAGTGACTCAAGATGTTAGATAGGATTTATGGCGACTCGGGAGGTTCCGGAATAACTCCGGATGTCATCACAATTAATTTAACAAAATTTAAACAAATTGAAATCATCATGAATCTTATTCAACAAAAAAAAAAAAAAAATTATTAGGTATTCAGATTTGAATGTGTCGGTGAATTTGTGCGTCACTTAACCACAACCGATTTTGACAGGAGCACGGCCCACCTTCTATCTAAGCCGAGGCGGGCCCGGGCCCATGCCTCTCCCCTCGACCTTGCTTACCTAAAGCGTTGAATGCGTGATTCGTCGGAATGGGTCCCTTTCCAGAACAGTGTGGGTCCCTATTTTCCCAATCTGTTCACAGAAGACGAATTGGATTCGGACGCGTGTACGGGCGGATTTGCCAGGGCGCTGTGAGTTTGATTGCACTGTTCCTCGAGTCCGGAACGGCACTGGGCGGGAACCAATCAATCGCAGGCGCAACTCTCGATGCTCGCACGCATCCCCGATCACCGCCTCCAGCCGGTCGCCACCAGTCCCGATTGATTCGCATGTTTGGTTCCTATGTGTCCGCCAGGACACGGAACAAAATACGAATCAATTCAATTGGCTTACTTCACAATGTTTTAACGAACGCCGGTGAACAACCAATCGCGTGTGTGTATTGGAAACGTTTGTGATTCGGCTGGAACATGTGATGCGCATGGGCTCCATCCCAACCGAGGTAGACGACGGGGAAGGAGGGGAAGAGTTGGTGATGTTAAATACTTGCGCCTCCGCAGGGTTTCCTTTGCTTTTTCACCTCACGAGCGTTTCAGTTTTTTGACAATTTCCACGCCTCTCGGCTCTCCTCCGTCTCTGTCTCTCCCGCTGGTCCGCCGAGATTCTTGACAGAGGGTGGGTCGGCGAGTCGGTGTTCGTCTCAACAGAGGATAACACGTGGAGTAGGAGGTCTTCTGTTGCTTTTTAGGGTTTCCGAAGCGAACGATTCCGCCCTACTCTTCCTGCTCGTCGGATAGGTGAGGCTATGGAATGGCTTGGAGCTGAATGCGGCGATATTCACCGGTTGTTCTAACGGTGATATTTTCTTTTCTTTTTTTAAGCTGTGCATGTTTTATTTTAATCATATCTCAATTTTTTTTAATAATATATTTTCTTGTTTCTATGAAGATCAAGTTTTTTTTTTTTTTTGAAAAATAAAAATATCTTCGGTTTGGAGTGACGGTTCGTTTCAGCGAAGAAATTCTCAGTACGGTTTGATATCTATATATATTTTGAATTTGATTGTATTTGAAAAAGAAAATCTTGGAAATGAATCATGTTCAAAAGTTGATATTTGTAGCTGTGCTCGTATCCGAGATTTTAATCCGTGAACTTCGTGATCCTTCCCTCTAAATTTGGGCATGCATATCTTTATAATTATTCTGTCATTAAATCTTTCCAAAAAGCAAAAAACTGACACCTTTTTTGGCATCAATCTTCGCGTATAAACCTCTAGCATCCTAATCTCCGGCGAATTGTGGAGTATGTGCGGCGTACCCGAGCGGATGAGGCCTTGTTTGTCTTCAACCTTGCAAGAAGAGAAGGAAAAGAAGAACATCGATATCGGCAGTGGTAGTCCTGCGGCCGTAAGAATGACTTCAATCGCGGCCGACACAGACGAACCGTTCATGACCGTTCTCGAGCTCGCGGCGAACAACGACGTCGCCGCTTTCAAGCGAACGATCGACCGTGCTCCTTCCTGCTTTGACGAGGTTGGCCTCTGGTACGGCCGCAAGAGAGGGTCAAATCGGATGGCGTTCGCTCACCGTACCCCGCTGATGGTTGCCGCCACGTATGGCAGCCTCGACGTCCTCGAGTTCCTTCTCTCGTTGCCTACCTCCGTTGTTATCAACCGGGCTTCTGGGCAAGACGGCTATACGGCCTTGCACTGCTCCGCGTCTGGTGGCTCTCCTAATGCGGCCCGTGTAGTGAAGTTGCTTCTTTCCGCCGGAGCCGACCCCAACCTGGTCGATTCCAACGGCGACATGCCCGCCGATGTGATCGTCGTCTCCCCAAAGCTGCCTGATGGGAGGGCTGCGCTGGAAGCTCTTCTAGGAAAGAGCTCTAATGATACAAGCGTGGAAGACCGCGGTCTTCGTGAGATAACAGCAGTTTTTAACTCAGATTCACCTCCTCTGTCTTCCTCCCCTGATGCTGCTGGATCCCCGTCGTCTGGCTCGGTTTCCTCGCCGATGATGACGGTAAAAGTTCCTGAAATTCAACCAAATGCTACGTCGGAGAAGAAAGAGTATCCTTTTGACCCGTCGCTCCCTGATATCAAGAACAGCATCTATGCTACTGACGAGTTCCGGATGTACTCGTTCAAAGTCCGGCCTTGCTCGCGAGCATACTCTCATGATTGGACCGAGTGTCCTTTTGTTCACCCAGGCGAGAATGCTCGGCGGCGCGATCCAAGAAAGTATCACTACAGCTGCGTTCCTTGCACGGATTTCCGCAAAGGTGTTTGCAAGAGGGGTGATATGTGCGAGTATGCGCACGGGGTGTTTGAGTGTTGGCTTCACCCAGCGCAATACCGCACGAAGCTTTGCAAGGACGGAACTGCTTGTGTTCGCCGCGTCTGTTTCTTTGCCCACACTAATGAAGAGCTCCGCCCGCTGTACATGTCCACCGGTCCTGCCATCCTTTCTCCCTTATCGTCCTCTGCTGCAATAGAGATGGCTGCCGCAATGACCCTCATGCCTGGGTCTCCTGGCGCTGTAATGCCTTGTTTTACTCCGCCCATATCGCCCTCTGTGAATGGTATCGAGCACTCTTCCATGACATGGGCTCAGCCAAATTTGCCTCTGCTGCATCTTCCTGGTAGCAATCTCCAGGCTAGCAGGTTGCGATCATCTATCAGTGCAAGAGACATGCCTTTGGACGATTTCTCTGTGATGCCTGAATCTAATTCTCACCCGATGCTAATGGGTCCATCTCATTCTCGTTTGCATTCATCGCTGGGAGGCCAAATGCCAAGATCGAAGATCCTAACTCCGTCTAACCTTGATCATCTTTTTGCTGTTGAAATTACCTCTTCTCCAAACTATAGTTCTGATCAAGGCAATGTTTTTTCCCCCTCCAACAGGACTGTTATCCTCAACCAATTTCACCAGCAACGGCAATGCTCGTTATCACCAATCAATACCCTCTACGCAACCAGAGCCATAGACAACCAACAGCTGCCTGGACACTCATCTCTCGTCCAACCCTCACTCGGCGTTCCTTCATCTGGCAGCATGTCCCCCAGAAGCATGGAACCTGTTTCTCCAATGTTATCTCATTTGCCCTTTCTTGCTCTAAGGAAGAAACATCAGGAAGCAGCACTTCATGACCTGAGTCCCCATGGTGTTGGTTCTATAACCTCCCCGGTCGTCGACTCCGCAGCTAAATCCTCATGGTCAGATTGGGCATCACCGCGTAGGGCAATTGACTGGGGGGTGAGTCATGAAGAACTTGGCCTTTTGAGGCAGTCATCCTCCCTTGGGTTACAAGGTAACAATGAGGAGCCTGATCTTTCTTGGATCCATTCCCTAGTGAAGGAACCACCACCTGAGAAAATGCTCAATGCTTCAGCAAGGCTTGCTGGGCCTTCCCTTTTGCTGCCTGCCAATGGAGCCGAGGTCACCAATTCTGATTATCAGTATGATATCCTTGATCAAGCTGATGGTCTCTGCGATTGGCTCAAGCATTGTCAGCTTGGTCGAAGCTAACTGAGTAAGTTTCAATTTTTCTTCAACAAACTGAACTGCAGATGATGGTGATTTTTTGAAAGATCTTAGTAAATAAGATTTTTTTGATTAGTAGGATTCAACTTGAATGAAGATTAAGGATAGTTCTCAAGATTCGTTTTCTTATATAGACAAAATTGAGAGCATTGTTTATAGTTGCTTTTATATTGTATTATTTATTAGGATTTTAACTATATTTCTTCTTTCATTTTGAAATTATAATCTATAATGTTTTCCATGGCCAAATGATGTATGCTCCAACTAATGTTCTATTTTATCATTGCTGTTGTTTGGTCGAAGAAAGAAATATAGTATTATCTGAGTGCCTAAATGTTATGCGACTTGGTTGGATGCAAGAAGGCTTTCCAATTTGCTTTATGTTATCTCTTTGATAGTGGAATTCGTGGAAATTCGTCAGTCCCTTTCATTTGGTTTTTTTAATGCAAATTCTATTGACACTGAAAATTTAGATGTAAGCATCAAATCGATAACAGTTGCATATCTAATGCTTTCAAGTCACGATGCCTACAATTGGCATCCATTTTTCAAAGTGGAGGATATGCTTTATGGTATCATCTTCCTTTCGGTGCGGCAATGGATAGAAAGGAAGGTTGGCTTATTCAGAATGGCACCGAACTACAGGATGAGTAGTTTTCATATCCTCGAACAATTGGATTGACATGTGTGTTATTTGTTCGAGAATTCCTGTATCTGCTGACAAACGAAATTGACGTAAAGCCAATGGCTGGGAGTTTAGGTGGTCATAGTTGATGTGGGACAGGAAAGGGTAGTCTTTTTTAGCTTCTGGCTTATTCCTCTGTGCATGAATTTAACTTCTGGCTTATTCCTGTGTGAATGATTTGGAACTAGATCTTGTGGCATCTGAATGAATTCTGTTTTTTTTTTTTTTTTTTTTCATTTTTCCTTTTTGTCACTGTACATCTACGTTTTTTCCCCCGAATACTCTTCCATTTCTACGTTTAAGCCTACGGAGTGTTTTTTTTAAAGGTAAATCAATTGCCAAATGCAATGGCATTTTACAGTAGGAATTTTTGTCTGTAAATTATGGATAAAGGATGGTCTCTTGCATAAGACCGTTGATTTGGATGAATTTTATCTTTAAATAGTCATCTAAATCAAAAGTCTAAAAAAATTGATCATCTTTTGGTTGGTAAATTAGGGACCAAAGATCCCTTCTTGATATTTTGTGCGGAGAAAATCAGATCTCCAACGAAATATTTTTGTATCACTTGAAAGTTAATTATTTATTATAGTAGATATCCATGTAAATATAACTATGTTAATCCGTAGGGAAAAAAATCAAATACTTATTTATATAACTTTTTGTTTGGCACATGACTGAGGAGGTCGGTCCGTCAAAAATCTATTATCTAGCGGGATGGGATGGATCAGCCTACCATCATTATAGGATTGAAAATCTCAAGCCCAGTCTAATATAAAATGGATTGCATTAAGGGTGTAGTCTAGTAAAGTCAAACTCTTCATTGTTTGAGTTTAGTTCGTTTATAATCAAGTCGAACTCGAACTCAAACTTTATTTAATAAATATATTCATGTCTCATGAACTTATTCGAATTTTTATCGAACATAAACGAGTTTAAAAAATATAAATTATAAATTTAAATATTCATTAAAACTAAATTATATATTTAGAGAAAATTATAATATACTTATTAAATTTTATAATTTTATTCTAATAAAAAAACTTTAATATATTTGTCTATATATTTTATAAGTAAAATGTAAAATTTATAAATTTAATATTAAAACTATTATTTTTTATTTAAAATTTTTTTTATGAGCTTAACAAATATGTTCACGAGCTAACAAATCGAATATTGTGAAGTTTGAGTTTGATTTGTTTATCTTAACGAGCCTCATTAAACGAGCTCAAATAAGTTTTTATCGAATCGAACTTCGAATAGTTCATGAGCAATCATTTACACGTCCCCTCGGATGGGTCTAGCGGCTAGCACATGAGGTGCTGCCACCATGAGATCTAGAGTTTGAATCTCGGTAAAGTCAAGATAAATACCTCCCTTATGTGCTAGTCACTATTCTAAAGGCTAGTAGTCGCTCATGATTTACCTCTTCTGTGTTGATCTTGAGACGAATAGGTAGAAACACTGGGAACAAACGTATTCATCTTTTGCCACTATAAGCGATTATTTACATCCTAAATTTGAGATTAGTCGGTTGGTCTATAACAAATGAAATATTTTTTATAATTCATTAATCATGTCATTTCATAATTTCTTTAAAACAAATCCTAATAAAAGTTTTCGTTTTTTGATTTCACACTGACACATATTAGTCAAAAGTAATTGATATAAAAAAAACCATATTTTTCACTATAAGAATACTTATATCATCATAATCCATAATCTAATTTTGAATATTTCTTTCTCATCTTGCAGTCCAATTCAAGCCGGTTGCGTGCCACCCTTATTTAGACATGTAATTCACATGGAAAATTTCAGGGAGCGTTTGGTTAAATGATGAGAATGACTATAGGTATGAGTTTGATAGTAAGATGGAATGAGAATAGGAATGAAAATGAAACCCATCAAATTATATGGGTTTGGTTGATTCCCATAAATCTAGTAATCATTCCCAAAATATTATTCCCAAATTCACAATCCAAATACTATATTTTACTATCATTCTATTCCCTCATTCCTAAATCTATCAACCAAACAACCCTCAATCAAAACTTATAGCTTCACTTATTTACTACCCAGAGAAGAAAATGGGAGGGAAAGAAACCGAACCAAAGATAGAAAGACTCGTTTACTTTGGATAAAACAAAGGGCAAGGTAGAGCAAATAAGAAAAAGGAAAATATATAAAGTCAACAAATCAGGGCAAACTTAGGCTTGTCGATCGTGCAAGGCCGGATCCTAGGCCTAGTTCAGACTTGGCCAGCTTCGACCGTGAGCTGTAACCTTAGCACTCGGCTTGGACTCATAAAGCACACAACAAGGCCCAAGTTAACTTGGATTGTATCAACTCTGGCTTTCGGTATGGCCTAAGCGGCTAAGCTGTGCCGGGTCACGATCACATTTTGCTAGAAAACCAGCAGAAGGGCAAAAACGACATTTTCTAGCATTTCCGTGGAAATCAACCTAACTGGGCTGAAGCGAAATGGGCCAAGAAATCACTGCGGCCTTTTGTCTCGGATCTTCGTTGCACTCTGCACTTTTCGAGTCGGTCGACGCCAACTTCGGCGACTGCGCAGAGCAACAGATGGCGGAGGAGAAATACCCTTCCTCTCCATATCATCTCTACCGAGATGCCGAAGCATTCGTGCCTGCGGAAACCCATCGGTGCTCCGTGTGTCTGTGCATCAAATTTGTAATCTTTGTTTGATGTTCTATTTTGTTTTGGATTCGAGCAAGAAAGAAAGAAATGCACGAACTATATCACAAGGACAAAGGCGGTTGATTATCTTCAAGTTAATCAGGTAACCAGGTTTTATCAACTCATTTACGTCAGGGTTAGGTTGGCGGATGCCAATCCTTATTTTTGTTTCGTTGTTCAGGAAATTATGCATTCTAAAAGGCATATTTCCGCGAGAACCAAAGAGGACGGTGGAGGGGAACCAGAAAATTTACTATCGCATGAAGGATGTCATGTTCCTTGCGCACGAGCCTCTGCTTCATAAGTTGAGGTTAATTACTTGTATCACTAAGAAGAATTTATAGAAAGCTGAGGTAGCAACAGTTTGAGGAAAATAAAAGTAGAAACATAAAATTTTATTGAAGAAATAAAGAAAATGCAGGATTAACTGCTATTAGGCTGGTTGAAGATGTTATCATCTAGAAAGTTCAGCGCCAATACAATCCGTGAAGCCAAATCCATTTTATTTACACCTTCCTGTTACATAAAAGTCTGTTTCTCGTCCTGCGATATTACAGGCTTTTCTCTTCTTTTTTTTTTTCTCGTTGTTTAACTGATATTTCTGTGCCCGAGCCACACATATTGCCATCCTGAGTTCTTAGATAATAGCCCTTTGGTGAACTGCAAAATAAGCATTTGGATTGTGAAACTAGATTTAATAAAGATGTTGATTACAAATATTATCTTTTAAATTGTTCTTCTTAGAGTGATAAACATTGATATGTTTTATTTATATTGTGTTTCTTCTGATCCAGGGGTATAAGAGCTCATTAAAAAACAGAAAATTCTGAATCTTTTCATGGAAAAGAGTTAACCTTCAAGCTATATGCGTAAAATTCATAATTTTCTTCATTTTTTTTTTGAGTTATAAGCTTTAATTTTACAAATTTAAGTTATTTGTGAGAAATATTATATCTATGCATGGAATCTTTTAATGCCCTAGATCTTGTAAAACTAGTAAACTGGGTTCGTAGATGGTTTACATTATATTGAATGATGCAGTAAAACAATTTGAAATTTCTGCTTTATGTTATATGTCTCGCATTATAGACTGATGTACAAAGGATGGTTAATACTTTACATATATACAATTCTGAAATATTGCTTGTGAAAGAGAGATAAATATCATGTTATACATGGAAATCTCTAATGGGTCACTGACAAAACTACAGTCATTTTCTTTTTCTTTATATGCAGCTTGATTTGTAATACTTCTTGAGTGATTATTAGTTGGTTTTCTAAGATAACTGTTAGAAAAATTAGCTACTAAGACTTTTATTTTATCTAACAGAATTAGGAAGTTATTTAGCTGAAAATGGATTATCCAATCAGCTTATGCATTACATAGGAATCCTGATTCTTAGATTATAACTATCTATTCCTAGAGAACCTCAGAAAATCCTCTCTATAAAAGAGGGAATGTGATTGCTGGATTATAAGTATCTATAGTTGTCTAGAATCTCATAGACTGTTGCGGGTTACTTTTTAACTTCTATTTTCAATAAAATGTGGATGGAGGTTGTGACTTGTGAGGATAATAATAATAAAATGTTGATTTCATTACTTGCGATGCTAAAAGATCTTGTGGAATTAGTAATATATATATATATATATATATATATATATATATATATATATATATATATATATATATTTGCCACATCTAGAAAACATACTTAATTGCTCACTACGTCATCTAGGCTTGACTTTTGTTTCCGAAGAGGGTGCATCTAGAAATTCCAAATTCGGAGTGATTAATGGAATAAACCAAAGTTCTGATTATCTTCATCATTAATAATATACTATTTTTCAGATCACAAACTTTGGATTTGACCACAATAGTAGGAATACAAAAATGTACACACATTAAAATTGCATTAATATATGAAGAATATTATCTCCTAGTTTTTCATTAGTAGATTCAGAGTTGTTTGGTGACCCAAAACTTGATGTTTCACCGAGTTGTGTTTTGACCAAATTGGTGCAACCTTCCACTTTGGATCAAAAATCATTATCAGTGGCTGAACAAACTCCTTTTCCTGTGCGGGGCACTAAATTGCAAAAATCATTTTTTTTTTGTGCGTGTCCATTCAGTTCTTTTGATCCAAAGTGGCAGGTTGAAATGAATTTTGTGTTGTGAATTGTGTTGAAGATGATTGAAACAAATTTTGTGTGGTGAAGAAACTTCACATAACAATTATTGGATTAGTTTTTTTTTTGATGAGTAGGAAATGCTTTGAATATCAACAAAAATTACAGAGCAAATAGTTGTCAGTTGACTATATCAGTTTCATAGATCTATCTGTGCTGCTTGTTCTACTAATTTGATTGCAGAAACTACTATACTATTTGGCATCACTGTCAGGATTCTACCCCCAAATTTGTCACCTTTTATTGACAACGAGGCTGAAGGATGTGTTCCTGAATATGCAGAAACAATGAAACGCCTGCAAGCAGCAGCTAAAAACAAGTGTTACCAATGCCTCTAGAAAATCAAGATCTAAATGTTCCTCAGGTTCTTTTGGTTGAAGGAATAGTTGATAAGACAGAAGCTAACGAAGCTGCTGAAAGGAATCGAAAGGTATTTGCATTTTAGTCTTCTGTTTATGAAACTAGTAATGTTTTCTACTTATAAGATTATATAAGCTGTGTTTTTTTGTAGTGTATTACAGCCCATGATGCTTGAGAAGCAGTACCATGATGAATTGAACATGGAGCTTCGAGGAATAACATACTCTTCTCTGGCAAATGTGAACTTGGATAACATAGTAGACAATGGCAATGAAGACTGTTACTTGTGCGGAAGAACCCAACGACCTTTCACAGGTTACAATGTCACAACAAAAGAGAATTAACTTTATGAAGCAATGAACTGACCTGTGTTATTACATATATTCTTCCGCCCTTTGTAAATACGTTTTGTCTGGTTTCACAAAGTATGTATTTGTTTTTGCTCTCTGGTTCTGTAGATATACCTCTTTAATTTGTCCATATGCAAATATGCTAAACATTATTATACTCTTGAATCACCCTCGTGGTCACACGATTTGAACCTGTGACCATAAGATCACGTAATAACTTTACCGTTGGGTTAAGATTCCCCTTCTTTCTAAGTAACTACATTGTATTTTATTTATTTTATCATTCGTGAGATGGTTAATTTCTTCGTCAGGTTACTTGTATTTGTTTTTTGGATCAGATAAATTACTTGAATCTTGTGGAAATTATATGGTTTCTAACTTTGCCACTTCCTGACAGATCAGTCAAGAAAGGAAAAAGGATAAGGTTAAAGCTTTTGCATGGGCGGGAGAAAAATGCAGAAGCCAGAAAAGAGCTTTGATTTGTTCTGCTAAATATACTTACTGCCTGTGGCTCCATAACAAGTCCCCTTCTCAGCTTTGGCAAAGATTTTTCCATAGTATCAATAAGTTATAACAAGAACGATAGCTCGACACAAATGCTACTTGTTTTAGATCATCTTTTTCATTATGTTTTTCATGGAGATGCCAGTGACTGTATTCTATGCAAAATCTGTAATAGAGATTTATAACATTTTGCTGTCCTAAAATTCAAATTGACAATCCTTGAGTCTATCTCCCCATCTATTTGCAACAGCAAGGCTTTCTTCGAGTGAGTCTTTGAGAACAACTGAAGTTACAGGATCAAATCTAATCCTCTTCCATTTTAATGTCAGGTAAACAACAAATCCAACCAAGCCATTCAAATCATGTTAGTCTGGCATTCATTTCCTTATTATCATATTTTCTTCTTTTTTTAAAAAAAATAAATAAATAATTGAAGTTGAGGAGCGTCGTCAAATGTCCTAGCTTATCCCAAAAGCATTCTTTAGCATAAATATAAATGATATCTTTACTTTTAGACTTGTCAAACGCATTGTCTTGCTCTGCAAACTAAAGGTAATGACAGGCAATGAGGTTGCGTTGCTTTCCTGAAGAAAATAAACGACAATGGCCATAGATAATAAAAACCACGAACATGCTTCCACCAACTTCCTCTCTCTGACCTACTTATCATAATTGCACCATTAATCATGATAATATATATATATATATATCCACATCACATGCAGTAGTACTTGTAAAGGCCATTCTAACAACCAAAATGATGAGAACGATCATGTCACAATTAAATGAAAGAGTAGAACACTGCTAATACTGTCGGCCCAACTTCAACATACGAATTAGCATCTCAATCAATCTATTTCCTTCATGTGGGAATATGTAATTATATATGGCCATCACAGGGAATATGTAATTATAGCTCCTACTAAGGGAGGAAAAAAAAAGGTGACACAATTACAAATATTCACTCACCTTGAACCTCTTTAATTCGATCACTCGACGCCATGAACTCATCTGCATAACTTCATTTGTATACAGTGTTATACAATTGGTGTAGGAGTAAAAATGAGCTTAATTTTCAAATGACAACAGTTATGGAAGAATTTGCACCGGCCGGAGAGAAATTAAAAGAGACGACACACGTGTGGTGTGTGTATAATTTGATTCCATATCATTCAGCTTGGAAATCAAGGAAAGGAAAAGGGACCTCTCTCATCAAGTCTTCCAACTCCCACTCCCCCACTCTAACGTTGTTTTCTCCACCCTCCCAATTGACCACCAATCCACCTCCTTCGACATGGCTACTGATCATGTCGGCACTGCTCACCACATAATTTCTTCCACTCCCATCATCCATGCTGTACTTGTCCTGACGATCTTGGCCGCTGTCAGGCACGAACAGATCTTCACGTCCTGACATGAGCCCTTCTCCTGCTCCTTCCTCTATCTCCATCATCCCTTGCACTCCACCATATGCCCCACAGGCCATGGCCACTTGATGAGCCACGCTAGTCGGGCCTTCATGGAAGTAGGAGCTGTGATCCATCCTGCTCGGCGCATTGCACCAACTGAACTCAGGGAGAGGGAGTAGATCATAGTGGCTGACATTAGACGGCAGATTGCCCTGCAACGACGAGGACGAAGACGACGACGAGTCGAAGCACATGCTCTGATTTTGCTGCTCATGCTCGTCGATCGTGGTCTCTAGTTTAGTACTCTTCTGCTCTGCCCCAATGTTGTCTGAGAATGCAGAGGATGAGACCTTTAGTCTCTTTTTGATGGTGGAGTTCCAAAAGTTCTTGATCTCGTTGTCGGTGCGGCCGGGTAGTCGAGCTGCAATTTGAGACCACCTACATTTACGAATTTGCCTTGCGATCATGATCAAGCTTAGAGATGGCAATACATACATAAATGAATACTACCTGTTGCCGAGGATGGAATGAAGGTGAAGAATGAGCTCCTCCTCTTGGACGGAGAAGGCGCCGCGCTTGAGATCCGGGCGCAAGTAGTTGATCCACCGGAGTCGGCAGCTCTTCCCGCATCGCTGCAAGCCAGCATTCCTGGCGACGTCGCTCCAACACCCTTGCCCGTTCCTCATCATGTAGTTCATCAGCTTGTCGTCCTCCTCCGGCGACCACAGCCCTTTCCTCAGCTTGCAACTGTTGTTGTGGTTACTGCCACCAACACCACCTGTCATAAGCTCACTGCCCGCCGTCAGGGCATCGGCCGGCTTCCTCATCCTTGATCGATCGATATAGGCAATGCGGGCAGATGATAGAGTACGTGCTGATGCAGAGGAGGAGGAGGAGGCAATTGGATATATATTCACAGTTAAGTCGAAGGTGAAATGAAAGAGAAAGAGAAAGAGAGAATCTGATGGCGATGTGGCAATGCGCTGCACAGTGAACTTTGCTTACAACACGGAGAAGAAGAGAATCGATCGGCCTCTGTTAGGTGCCGAGTCGAACAGAGAAGGAAACACTCGAATTTGAAGATTAATTAATTAACCACGCTGCAAATTATAAATCTCCAAATAAATCTAACATTAAAAAGAGCCTTTTAATGTGTGCCTGACAGAAAAAGAGAGATCGGGTACTGCGAAGGGTGGGTCTCCTTGTCTTTGACTCCAGTTCTTGTCTTCTTTTTTGTTTTTTTCGTTTAAGCTATCTTCACTCACAAGGTAATCATTTAGAGCTGGAAAAGGGCAAAAAAAAGAAGAAGAGAAAGGAATACGATATTGAGAGTGTGAGAGAGAGAGAAAAAGAGATTGTTTTGTTGGGAAGCCAAGCGATTTGCTTCGACTTCACATAATCTCTCTCTCTCTCTCTTGCTCATCATGAAGAGTAGATATGTATAAATTTGGAAGATACATGCCGTACAAATATGGTTATTTAATGCAGAGTGCAACAGCCTTTGGATAAAATCTACGCATGGGTTTCATTAATATCCCTGCTTGCATACACAACTCAGTGATCAATTGAAGACATTTAACTTTACAATTTTACGTAGTTATAAATATTATATCGAATTATCGATCGAAGTCATGATCAGCAAATCAAGTGCTTTCATAGCTTGTTTGAACAAAAGCTTGGAGTGCTCGATCGTGTATTCTCCTGAACTATGTACAGTAGGGCTCCTGCTGCACACTTACTTTATAGCTCAGACTGCTCAGTGGTTGGTGGATTTGTCTTGGTGTCTTCGTTTCCAAGTATGTATGTATATACGTATCTGCTTTCCCAAGGCAATCAAAGAAAATTGAGAAACACTCCAGATAATTAAATCTAATCTTTAAAATTCAGTAAAAATTAAAACAGAATCGCCAAACAGTGGATATATAAAGTCTTTTATGGGGTTCACACAGTGATGTCAAATTAAGGAGATTAATTAATTGATTGCATTTGAGCCAACAACTGACAAAGTTTGAGATATTCTTGGTATGTAAATGAAATCTTGCTTGTTGAGAATTGACATTGTTTTGTTTTTCACCTGATGAAATGACCATTCGAGTGATTTGAGAGGAGAGAAGAGAGTTGAGTCACGTAACTAATTGCCAATGCAAATCTTATGGAGAAGTAGTGTTTTGTATAAAGTTCCTCTTCTCATTATAAAGGAGCCAGTGATCATCAATTTCAGTCGAATATGCATAGGTGGGGGAAGGTGACTTTCTAAAGGAAATCTAATAAAGATCTTCTCAATAAAGGAAATCGATGTGACTCAGTTGATTTGTCTAATTCACTTCCTTTGCCTTAACCACTCGATATATTATATATGGTGATTCAATTTGTCCTTTTCCAATTTATTTGATAATAGAATATAATGGTTAATATAATCATCATAGAATGTGAGTTTCGCAAACAAGTGAATCAGACACCTACGGATCACTTTTATGGAACTTAATCTATCAGATTAAATATATCTATCTATTTAGATCAATAAAATGCTATGGGAATATAATGCATGAGATTAAGAACATTAATTATGACACTCCTAATTAATCCAGTGCATGGTTAAAACATGTAACATATTGGAACTTGAATTTTTAAGTAAAGTAAAAGCAACTTGTGGTTCATCGTCAAAAATAGGGCCACCAAGTGGTGATCAAATAAAATGAAAACGAAGCTCAAAAGTCCATGGAAATCACATTTTGATCAATGAATTATTTAAAGTCCTTTTCTTATTCTGTCAAAAAGGGAGAGAAGACATGACAACATTCATTAGGAATGTCAAAATTAATGGGTTGAGAACATAAACATAAATAGTATAACTCTTAATCAAGCATACGTTGAAAACGTAATTCATGCATGTTTTGTTTATGTTTAATTTGTTTGTTTGTGTTTTTTTCACGGTAGCAGTCATGTCAATGCCGTCAGTGGCGGATCCAGAAATTCAAGTATGGAGAGACGATCACGATGAATAAGGAGTGGTATCCTCCATCTTCATCGGTGGAACCTCATAATACCTAAGGGTTCCACAGCCGACAAGGATACGCCCCTGAATGTCGTGATCATGTATGTTGATTTAAACCTATCCTAATCGACCAATGATTAAAGATTGAACTAGTCTTGCATCAAAATAATTTATCAATGGAAAATATATATTGGATGAGTTAATGAAAAATATTTTCCTGCATTTAGAAAAGGAAAAAAAAATCCTCTCTAAATGGGATCGATAGACTTGCCCACTTGTTCATGCTCAATCCCCAGCCAACTCAGTCCAATCAAATCTCTAAACTGTTTTGATTGAACCAATTTGCTTAATTGTACTTGGCCAACCCAACTCGATCAACTGACTCAATTGAACTAAAACTAAGTAGCAGGGCCGGCCCTGAGGCATGTCACTGGGGGCGACGGCCAAGGGCCCCCAATTTTTAGGGGCCCCCAAATTTGACATACATATATATTATATATTATATATTATTAGATTGTTTTAATAAAAACCCTCCAAAAAAATTATTGGATTAATAGAAAAAAAAGAAGGAAGGTAAATGATCATTTTTTCTCTTTCCAATATTTTATTATTTGTACAACTCTTTCTTTATTAATTTATTTACAGAAATCATAAATTTTTAAAAAGTAAAGTATGAATCATGAACGCTAATTTTCTCCTTCCTTCTCCTTTGAATCTCTTTAAATTAAATTAGAAAAGTTTATTCTCTAGTTGAAATTTTAATTTCATCAATATTATCATTCATCAATATATAAACTTACAACGTAAGTTTCTTATTGTCAATATTCAATATTGATTTTTAATATTGTATTGGAACCAATATTTTATGATTTTTCTTATAGATTTGAAAGAGTTAAAATAAATCATCCTAATTTTAATCATCATAGAATATATTATATCGATTACTTTAAGTATAAACCAAGTTTGATTGTTCTTCAATTATTATTTTCACTACTTGTATTTATTTCATTGTTAGCTTTGTTGCTGGTTTTATGTGTTTTATTTTTACACTTGAAATTAATAGTACAAATATGTTTTCAAAGAAATATCAACCTTGGAGTCAGAAAATAAACAAAAAAAAAAGAGTGGAACAGATTATTAAAACTTACAAATGTATTCTTTGTAAGTTTTTTAAAGCTAGCTCTTCAATTGAAGATTCAATTGATGAATTACAAGAAAAAAATCATGAAGAACTAAATGATCATACAACAAATGAGCAGCAATTGAGTAATTAAGAAGAACTAAATGATAATACAATCAATGAACGAGAAGAATTGAGAGAAAATGATGATCATAATCATGCAACGAATGAGCAGGAAGAATTGAGAGAAGATGATGATAATGATTTACATATAAATAGCTTGATAATTTTATATATCGAAAATGAGGCGCTAATATATTAATTTTCAAGTTTTCTTATTAAACTTATTCAGATTATATGTTAGTATTTTTTTTTCCTATAGAGGTCCCTTTTTTCTTTTCGCCCAAGGGCCCCGAAAAGTCAGGGCCGACCCTGCTAAGTAGCTGACCTGTTCATCACACTCGTCTCAATTGTGCTAATCCTCCTAACCAATTCAACCATCTCACCTAAAGGAAATGAGTATATGACAAAAAAAAATTTTATTATTAGAATGAAGGGTTCATAGGAATGTAAAGTCTATGACTTCCATTTATTTCTAAATGAAGTCATTTTCCTTAAAAAAAAAAATGCTGCATTAAAATTAAGTTCTTGGCTAACAATTTTAATTTTTTGATTGACTATTGCATTACACACCCAAAAATTTTTAAAATATTTTCCTAATACCTAACTTGTTATTCACTTGTTCTTGGCTCACTTGTTATTCAATGCTAGCTTTGGTATACTTCAAGTAGCTCCGGAGGCAGTGAGGTCTTGAGCCACAGATGCCTCCCCAACATGGCATTTCCATGAACAGCAAGATATTGAGCATTCAGCCTACAATTTTAATTGCTGCTTTTCTCTCTTACCAGCTTGTCCATAGCACACACACATCAGGTATGTCAATTGCTCAATCCTGATTGCCACAAGGGTACCAATAGTATATCAACCGTTTTCCAAATTCCAACTTTCAGATGTTTGATCAAAAAGACAGTCAACCACAGAATCAGAAACAGAAACTCATGAGCCAGTAGACAACACATACTGTTTGAGCACTAAATCAAAAGGAAATTCATTGATCAGATGCCCAGTGCTTGTTGTAGTGCACAAATATAGAAACTGCACCTTTCATTTTAAAGAGGAAAAACAAAACTCATATCAAGTATAGTTGCACAAGTCTAGCATCTTGTGCTCGGTCATCAATTCGACAGAAGGTGTTTGTACTTGCCTTATTTGGACAAGAAATTGCAAATCTACAAGGAATTTAACCTTAAAAACGGCTAACTTCTTACAGATATAGTTGTAGTGACCCATACCTCATAAAAGAGGGGAATTTGCTATATTGCGTATAGCTAACTTTGAAAACATATCTAAAGCACACATCTAATTAGAATTGGTTCTTGGTAAAAGTAGTTTACATGCACTTCAATCTTCATAACTATTTGGGGGAAATCATTAAGCAATGAAATGAACAATCAAGACATTCAACAAAAAATGACCACATAAATCACACTTAGCATCGTGAATAAGAAAATTGGTAGGATACAGCACGTCATACCTGCTTACTTGCTGGACTTTTACCCCATGAAAGCCTCACAATTTGCTGACCTATCATTGTACCATGAAGCTTGTGTATTGCTTCCTCTGCAGTGCAGATGCCCTTAAATACTAAATTTTCCAAAGTAAGAATCCTGATTTGTTGAACTAACCAAAGTCATTGATACAGACGGAGTTGAAAAGATTTTCCATGCCTCAATATAGACAAAACTAGATTAGAGTATTCTATGATGGGAATAAACAAGGAAAACATGACCTTATGTTGAGGTTGATTAGGCGTATATGAGAAAACAAGGCTTTAAACACTACTTGTTATGGTTTTGGCCGGATCATCAGAGCTTTGTCTCTGAGTTGCTCATAAATACAAAGGGTAGCCAAATGCATGACCATGAATGAAGGGCCAACTGAATATCATAGTTTTTATCTCCTAAAAAGACATCATTTTTTAGTATCTGATTGTGTATTGAGAGAAGTGGAAGAACATGCATGAGGATGAGGAAGAGACAAAGAAGAAGAGGAATGACTTGCTCTCTTCTATCAAGACAGTGAACCCAGGATCTCCTATTTCTTAGAGGGACCTCTCACCCACCCTTCCCATCAGCCAAACTCGCACATTGGATGCTCCTTGCCACTCCTCCATTATTGTCATTGATGAACGCTTTCTAACATTGTCTAATTGTGTATTGAGGGTCCCCGATGAGGTTGCATGTTTCAATGGGTTTTGATGTGAAGTCAGGTGTAGGATGGTTCTTCTCAACAGATACAAGGGAGATGAAACTAGATCAAATGTTAACATAATGGTTTTGCCTATCGAGATAATGATCAATGCACTCATTCGACAAACAATATAAAACCAGCAAAGTGATAGAGAGAAAAAAGGACAACAATCAAGCTGTAGAGCTACTCAAAATTTTCAGCTTACCGCTACAAATTGCACAAAGCCACATCCTTTTACCATATTGAATTTTCACACAGATAATCTCACCAAACTGCACACTGATTTGTTTCAATTCCTCTTCTGTGATATTAAGGTCCAAACAACCAACAAAGATCTGCAATATAAAGGGGGAAAAAATCTAAAGATTTGCACCAATTTGGAAGATTATTACACGTCACAAATCATGCAGATTATATACACTTGTGTTTGTGATATCACTATCCCCTCATAGTCTGTCACCAGATCATATGAAGGGAGATAAATCACGGCTTATAGTCGACAACCAAGTGGCTAGGGGTGGGATTTATGAAGTTTTTCTCCGAGAACATGCGTCTGCCGAGAATTGATCTCTGCCATGTTGTAACAAATCTACCACCCTCTAGCCAACTGGATACTCCTGTGGAGACAACACTGCATATGTTGTGGCTGCATATAAAGGTGCCAAAACCATGAATATATGATTCAATCAATATTGCCAATTTAAGCACAACATATAATTGGAAAAAAAAAAAATGATCCATGTGCAGTATCAAACTCAGAAAAGCAAGTAGGATTAGAGGCTGACAACAATATAAGAAGATAGGATAAACACAACAATATTCAAAAGCAATCTCCTTTTCACATTAAATTAATCTGAGTACAAGAATTTCTATCTTCTCAAGTGGTCACAATTGATTATCCTTGCACTGCATTTAGCTATTTCAATACTTTCCCTCATTGTTAGTCATATATACAGAGCCAACAGGAGTCAAATGCTGGTTTAATAACTTCATGCTTTATCTTAACACCTACCGTGAACCCATAGATTGGAGCCAAAAATACAGAGAAATGCTTTATTTACAGAGGTGAATCGTGTATGGTCATTGCTATATTCATTATTTATAACCCAAAAAATTAGTATCTAAGTATCTAACACCAAAGCAACATGTTGAAGGGCTTTCAATCATCCAAATAGGACTAAACTGATGTAGTTCCATTTGCAAATGCAATGGTGGCTATACTGAAGGAATAACCAGGTGAAACCATGGTTTCTAAAAAGAACGATCAACATAGCTAGGTAGAAACATTATCAACGCATGCAAGTCCCAACTATTTGAAATTGACTATATAGACCTTCTCTCCATTGAACAAAGGGTATACCACTACTAATATTCATATTAAATAAACCAATTTTTCACATTAACTAGAGCTTTATTTTAGAAACATGGATTTCTTAAAAGAACTACCAATCATTAATTGAATTATTTGCATGGTCAATGGTGGGACTATAAATCAACTGACCAAATAGAATCTGTAAAACTTTGTAGAATGCACCAAGAAAATAAACTAGTTGATTGATAACTAAGCATAGGCAAGTGGAGTAACTGGATGGTAACAAGATCCTACATCAATTAGATTTACTAGAGCACCATTTTCAAACCTAAGGCAAAAGGTGTCATTTGTTCTTGGACTATCAAGTATCAACCGTCAAAAATGAAGAAGCCCTTCTTGAGGGTTAACATTTCAGTGATCAGCTGGGACAAAACATTAGAAGTATATTAAAGAATATCTCATAGTGTGAGTAATGACAACAATTAAAGTCATGTGCATGAGACTGTCCTAAAACCAATAACTATTGTCTCATTCTGTAAGGTATGCAAACTGTTGTGGATATTAGAAGGCTAATCAACAAATTCAGTAAGGGGAGAAAAATCAAGGTTAAATGCAACGAGTATTAATGAAAAACCAGCATATCCAACTGTAAAGAGAACAGGACAGCATGCATGTCCTATGATGAGAAACAAAAAAAAAAAGCCTGTCTAGTATCAATATATCAGTCGATTAAATAAGATGGTATGTCCTTTATTGTGGTCCAAGAATCTACAATGATATGTACCACTTCTATATATAGTAGGAGGACAAATGTGCATGGGAATATCAATCCCCTAGCAAATAGTTACTTGACATATTCAAGCATTGTTAAATGATAGCATACTGCTCGAGGCCTGCCCAAAGCATTAATGCATAAAGCTAATAGACGAGAGATAAACTACATTTACAAAGACCAACAAGGGTTGTTGGTCTTTCTTTAGCATAGATAAGCTTCCACACCACATAAAGATTACGTTTTGGGGCAGGATATTGTGGCTAGATACCAATAGACTTCTTAGGTGTAGTAGCACTTATTCACATTGGCCTTGAGGAGCAATAGACACCATTCATTTCAATCATTGCATGATTTATTTTTGTCTCATCAGCAAATTTGACAAAACCATAACCCTTCAAGCATCCTGTATTAGGATCTATGACAACCGAATGACCCCTGTGATTTACTCCCTTCCAATGTGGTTAGGACGGTCTTGAGGATCAATAGACACCATTCATTTCAATCATTGCATGATTTCTTTTTGTCTCATCAGCAAATTTGACAAAACCATAACCCTTCAAGCATCCTGTATTAGGATCTATGACAACCGAATGACCCCTGTGATTTACTCCCTTCCAATGTGGTTAGGACGGTCTTGGAGGGCCCCCCAAGGAGAGGATTATCACCCTTTTTGCCACAATGTGACAACCTTGGCACCTCTAACTGATGGATAGTTGGCCCGAAATATCTCTTGTAATAAATAATCTGTCACATCTGGTGCTAAATCACCAACAAAAATGGAATGATCAAGCCAGAATCAGGACGCCTTTCTCCTGTTAGAACCCCTAGTGGTATTTTGATGTATTGTCAAATAAGTTTAAGTTAGGTTCTTGTTGTGTTTTGATATGTGTGTCTGACTTAGGAGAATACACATGTACTCGATGGCTAATGAGTATCTGAGAAGGCAAGTCTTGGTAGAATCGAGAAGGATGACACGGGATAGGAGCCGACAGATTCGGTGCATCCGAGATACGAGAAGCTGCGGAAGAATACTCTAGCAGAGCAAGAAGGACACACAGGAGAGAGCCAGAAGGGCTCGGTGCATCTGAAGGATGAGAAGATTGAAGGAAGGCTGCGCAAGGCGACCGAGACGAAGTCCGGACAAGAGACCGAAGAAGACGAAGTTAGCAAATGGTCAAGTCTAAGGTTGACCATATTCAGGCAATCGGGAACCAAATACCAACTCATCCAGAACCGTTGTCGAAACAGACTAGAACGACCACGTCAACAAGCCTCCAGGCGATCGGAGAGGATGTGGTTGACTGGAGGGGCTGAGTTATCCAGAGTTGTTATCGAGCCATTGTCGAAGCGGATAAAGCCAGAGGACGCATCAACAACATACAAGCGATCGTAAAGGATACAGTCAAGCGGAGGTGCCGCGTCAGCACAACGGTCAGATCAAGATTAAGGCTATAAGTAGGATTGAAGCTGGAAGAACAATGTATAATACACTCGTATTCTCTCTTTCAGTTCTATTTTAGTATTCTCGTGCTTAACCGTTGAAAGGGACTTCATTGCCTCCGAGTCATTTATGAAGAGAAGACAATAGTGGAGCTTTCATAGTTCTTGGACTAGCAACATGAGGGTTGTAAATCAAGTAATTCGTCTAGCCTCTTTCTTTTTATGTTGCATTTTATTGTTAATATGTGCATCCTTGTTAAATCGTTAGCAAGAGAAATAGATTGGTTTTAATTTATAGGTCACTATTCACCCCTCCCTTCTAGCGATCTGAATCACTTCCACCGCACCATCATCTCCAATCCCAAAGGAGGCCTAATTCAGCCTAAAAGTCTGCTCTGTGCCAGGCATTTGTGCTCCATTATATGTTTGCAAAATTCTCTCAGCTACTGCATGGGTTACAAATTCTATAAACCCAAACCCTTCCGGTAGCCCTGTTAACTTGTCGCGGATGATTTTTCTGATACAACCTGAAAGTATTATGTACTTCTAATCACAATGGAAAAAATATTTCATACATAAACTCCATTGCAGAAAGTGTGAACAATGAGAAGGGGAAAATAACAACTGAAAACCACAAAAGCTACATCTTCATGAAAGAAGCTAAAAGTTTCAATGGGTGACCAAATACTGGATCAACTTGTCGAGACCAACCAGTTATAATCTTAACCACAAAATACGTCAATTTTTAGAAATTCCAGACTGATCCACACTCAACCAAGACATATTTTACCTCTCCGGCCTGGCAGAAGCAGGTGAGGAGATAGTTCTCGTCAATCCAGTACTGGAGATCGCCGATCCACAGGCTTCGTACCTCCTCGAGGGTGCCAGGGTGGTCGGCTGGTGGTTGCCCTGGGAGACAGTAGCAGAGGTGGCGGCGACGGTGGCAGCTCATCCTTGTTGATGATTCACTGTTGCTGGTAAGAAGGATCCATTGGGTTCTGACAGCTGAATGGGAAGAAACAGCGCCGGAGAGTTTACAAGGCGACCGCCCTCTCCGGCAAGTAAATCTCATTGCGAAATATAAAACACTTGTAATTCTATTTTTCACCCAGGATTTTACATTAACTAGTATCATAGTCCTTAGGATTCTTTTAGTGGTTTAATATATAAATATTCAATAATTTTTACTGAATAATCCAGAATTATAATCTTAAAATATTATTATCTATAAAAAAGTTAATTACACACATCTAGATTCGATAAAAAAATAAAAGATTTAAGAAAATTTAAATAGTTAATTAATAACACAAGTTAATTGAGAAATCATATATGTAATAAAAACAATTATATATGTATAAATTTTTTTAATACAGGCCCGACCAATTTTCTTTGTGATATATATTTGTGAAAATTGCTAAATATAAACAATCATCATTAATCATAATTAATCAGGAATGGACTGTTGAGGATATGAGCGTAATTAATTTTTACTATAATTAATCATAATTAACCTGTGTAAAATAGGTTTCTGAACGGATGATTCGAAACTGGGCCCCTGGACCGTTTATTTCGGTGAAGTTCCTGGTTCGCTCGATGGATGTGGGTCCCGCATTGCATCATCATTCGGCCGCGGAGGGGGAGAAACTGCGTGTGCGCCCCATCGACGAACGCGCGCTCCGACTCCGGGGCATCCGCTCCACCCTCCAACGCCCGCTAGCCCCGACCCCAACCCTAGCCGAACACTCAGCGGCGGCGCCCTGTCCCCGACGTGCCTTGGGATCCGTTGGCCCTGCTTCGTTCGGTGGCGGCTGCCGCTGCCGGGGATCATCATGAAGGGCCTTTTCAAGTCGAAGCCGCGGACCCCCGCCGAGTTGGTGAGGCAGACAAGGGACCTCCTCGCCTACGTCGACGCGAACCCCAATCCCCGCAATGGCAAGCGGGATGATAAGGTGAGCCAGCCGCCTTTGTTTCTTTGACGGAGTGATGGTCGAGTATGTTTCGGTTTTGCATCTTTCTTGTTTTGGAAGGCATGGGTTTGGCTTTTTCTTCCTTTGATGCTTGCTTATGTTTTTTTTTTCTTTACTGAAAGATGAGAGATTGTTATAGTCACTGTGAACATGATGGAATAATTGCATTTTAAACTGTCCGAGTATTTTTGAACTTCTCGGTTCAGGCGATGTTAATCTTTGGTCATATGATGTTAATCTGATAACGAAATACCAAATCTTCCCTCTCTCTTTTGTTACCTGTTTTCTCTACATTAGGGTCCTTGCTGTTTTTATCTTATCCTTTTGCAAACTTCATACAATTTTTACCCCATGTCGGGCTCCTGTCTTTTTTGTTCACATATATATATATAAATGATGCCTCCTCTTCATTAAATGAAACCTTGATCTAACTAAGCTTTAATTGCTGGAGAAGCAGGTGTACAAGCTCCTTTGGTTTTATTTTGCGATCATCAATTGCATGTATGTGTACCTTACTTCCAATATAGACTTAGTTGAACAACCTGAGGAATGACTGTAGATTAACAGAAAATTGACTATGGGTTTTCTCTGCTATTAGATCCAATATTCCAGTTCAAAATATTGGAAAAAAAATCCCTTTAAATTGATCAGTGCATTTACATCTCTGGTTCTCCTGTTCGCATAGAGACTTGCCCATTGCAAATCATTCACACAGAAAAATGTAGATGTAATGATGTTAATTTGGGACTTTTGGAGTGACACAAAAGAAAGGACAGCAGTATGAATTCCTACTCCAAACCTGTCCCCTAACTACGAAGGATAATACTTAGCAATATCAATATAGCATTTTGAACATTTTCAACTTGGTTGCTGAGAATTAACTTCACAAAGCATTTGCCTCTTGGAACCTTGACCTGAAAATTTTATTAAAATGTTGTCTCTCATGTTTCAAGGGATCTTTGATTTTATGATGGAAATGAAGTGAGGAGGTTTACTAGTGATTGTACCTTCTAGAAAGGAACTTGAGCACATGCATCTCAACTATCTTGATTAAAAAAAATAGTGCTAACTGCAGTAGATTGAAGTTGCGTCAGGAGAGATTGACAGAAGCAATTAAATGTTTTTTCTTCATTTATTCAATATTATAGATAGGTCGGTTTTTTTCTTTAGGATTCATAGAGCAAGGATTAGGTTAGTGACAATGTTTTTAGACTCATCAAATCTAGATCAGGTCTGATCCACATATCACCTTTTATGTTTTGTCCATTTAAATATTGATTACTTTTATGTACCCTAGTTCCATGAACTTAGTTGTAGATCAAACATGTGCCTCCTCCGTCACATATGGATTATCTAAATGATAACTCGATCTTAATTGATTATACTCAGAGGTATTCTCATTCTTCTCTAAATATTAGCAACACCATTGAATTTACTTCACCATCATGCATTGGTACTTCTTAGAAATATCCTTATCCGTTATTATTCTCATGTTATGATTGGGTTGTTTTCTTTATCCACATTGTTTCAAAAGAATGAGTTTGTATCGCTTATAATTGACAATTATATGAAGTTTGCACATGGACTCCCATTTCTGTATGAGTTTTGTTATTTTCTTTTACAAGGTAAATGAGGCATTTCTTACCAAATTTTCTTTCAATTCTTCTCATGCAGATGATAGAACTATGCAAAAATATTAGGGAATTGAAGTTTATTCTTTATGGCAACAATGAAGCTGAGCCAGTTGCTGATTCTTGTGCACAACTGACTCAAGAGTTCTTTAGAGAAAACACTCTACGTGTACTAATTGTTTGTCTCCCAAAGTTGAACTTAGAAGTAAGTGTTTCAATCTCTCGCCAATCTAATGATCTTTGATCTTGACAAATGCCAGCAATTGAATATCCCAGATTTCATGTAAATTTTACTGCCTTCCTTTAAATATTCTTTTTTAGAATGAGGAATTTCTCTTGATTCATTGCAAAGTTTGCTGAGCTTGCTTTTGCGAGACATTTAGGTTCAAAAGGATGCAACTCAAGTTGTAGCAAATTTGCAAAGACAACAAGTCAATTCACGATTAATTGCAGCAGATTATTTGGAAGCTAACAAGGATCTTTTGGACCTTCTAATTTCTGGGTAAGATTCAAATTGAAAATGTAACTAATTATTTTATGTCTCTCTTTTATGGCCTTTACCTTCTTCTATTCCTGCCAGAACAATCTCTGATTTACTGACAACTATTTGCTTCATATTTTTTTGCTTTGTTTGCTTTAAAGTTTTAATACCTTTGTTTTGAGATTTGGTTTTGTCAACATTCCTTCTCAGAGAAACTCTAGTTCTCTATGACAATGATTTAGGTATAAGCTAAAATTATGATTCAATGACATAAAATGTAGATCAGCTAAAATTATGATTCAATGCCATCATCATTCTCAGTAGCTATTATGAGTTTGCCAAATTATCTTGTAAGTCACAGCAATATTTGAAACCATTCCAGGAAACTTGGGTCAAAGTTTAGAGTTAGATCCATCTAAACTGTATAGAAAACACTAACAATCAAATACAAATTGCTAATTTCACTGATGCTGAGATATCTGATTAATGATGATTATATGATGCTACTAACTTGAAAATTTAAAAAAAAAAATCCTTTGTGATTTTTTTATTGTTTTTTTAGATTGGTATATTTACTAATAATAAGTTTATTTGTTACACTATTATACCTGTTTTGGGGATTTTGTATTACATGACACATACTTATGCATTTTGCACAAGCAAATCATTTTAAAATGTGCGTCTCACTTCCTAGGTGCCACATAGGCCTTTTTTCTTAGCGCCTACTTGCCTAGTGCCTTTTGATGCATTGGTTTCATCATGTACTTATGACAATTTGGAGTCTGGTGTTTCTCTCTAGTTTTCTTCAAATGTATCAGTTTTGTTTATGCTTATATAGATATGAGGACATGGATAATGCTTTACACTATGGATTGATGCTTAGAGAATGCATCCGACATCAGTGTGTAGCAAGGTACATGTTTTAATGGTTTGAACTCTGTCTTTATCTTTTGCAAAAAAACATTGTGTGGATCAAGTTTTTTCTAATAACTTGTATAAGTAGTCACTGGATCAAATTTAACATAGTATTACAATAGGAAACATGTTTTTGAATCATTGTGTCAAGTAAATATATATTCTTCGGTAAAGTCTAGTCTACTCTACTTAACAACATTTTTTTTGGGGAGGTGGAGGGTATGTATTTTGAGTATTTGCATTAACTTCAATGTCCATCTTAACTTTCCATTTATAATGTTGGATCTTGTATTTTCTTCATGAAGTAATATATCTTGATAGAAAACCTGAATCTTGAGTAATACTAACTTCCTAGATGTTTATTCTTTGCCATTATATCTAGTGTCCTTGGATCAAGATTATTTGTTTGAAAAACTATAATTGTAACAAAAAGACAAAGAAATTGGATTTGCATAGTTTGGTATTCTAAAACTGTATTCAAAGAAAGTGTTTAACGTAGGGTAGCCATAGCAAAGTAGTTTAGTGGTCGACACATAGTTTTTTGTAAAAGTAATTGTTTGAAATATTAGCCAGTATTTTTCGATGAAAAATGGAGCCTACTATGCTATCTACATTCCACCTCATTAATTGGAACACATTTATGTTTTCTCTGGTAATATAGGTGAAATTCATTTTCAACTTCAGGTCCTTAAGTAAATCATAATCAATAATTCCATGCAAAGTCATGGAGAGCTCTCCCTGTTTTTATTCCAATCATCTCACAAATAGTGAGGTCATCTATTTATCATTAATTTTATTTTTTCAATTGACCATTAATAAAAGGATTTGTAGCTACTTGAAGATTTCTTAAATTGACAAATGTTTCTTCCTCGTTCTACCTTTTTGTTATTGATCTAAATTATAGCAAAAGAATTGACCTGAGATTCTGCTGTTTGACTGATATTTTTGACTCACTGTTTTCCTTTTTTACCATTTTGTAGTCAGATCTGCTTGATGAAAAATCATTATGGTAGGATTGATTACTTTCAATTGGCAAATTAAGTATGAATAGTTAGAGCAAATCTTCCTAGTAAAGATTGCAGTCATTGCTTGGAGTTCAAACATTGTATGTCCATGTATGATTTATCCTAATATTTTTGTTTGGTAGTTAATAAGAAAATATAATGAGATCAAGCCTTTCTCTGAAATTTCAAACTTTCTTTATTTGCAAACTGATTTATTGGAAATTGATTTTTCTGAAAACTATTTTATTGTCCAATATATTCTGGTGCAGGTATATTCTAGAGTCTGATCAAGTGAATAAGTTCTTTGATTATATTCAAATTCCAAATTTTGACATAGCTGCAGATGCCATTAAAACTTTTAAGGTGAAATTGATGCCAAGCCACCTTTTCTTATAAATATTGTTTATAATTTTAAGTTGATTATTTAACAGTATACCTATTTAGATTCTCCCTCTAATTTTTTATGATAATATGTAACATCACAATATTACAAATACTTGGTCATCTGGGACCTTTAGTTATGTAATGTTCTTATTACTTCTTTAATAACTAAAACTGGTGGAATTTTGTGAAGAAGCACAACGAATTCAGGTAGTATAAAGTTTGGGTATATATAGAGGAATTTGTTATGTTGGGCGCCAATGTTGTGTGCCCAGCGTCCGCGACTGTCATGTGGGCTCCGCTGTCACGTGGGGTGCCCCTCATAGTCGTGGACGCTAGGCGCCCAACATTGGCACCTAGCATAACATCTCTCTCTCTCTCTCTACACACACACATAGTTGTTACTCTGCACCACGCGGTGCGCAACGCTTTTTAATTTTTTTTTTAGCTTGTGGTTAAGTCATTTAGGATTTTGGCTTTAGGGGTTAGGGTATAATATTAAGTCTAAAAAAAATTATCTATGGTGCTCGGTGTGCGGCGTAACAAATCCCTATATATATAAAGAAAATTTGAAATTTTATTTGTCATGTCTTCATTAGTATGGTGAGTTTTTACCTCTTGTAGCGAGGTAACTTTATATTTCCATTTAGCTATAAGTTGTCCCATGCATTTTAAATATCTTTGTGAAAATTAATTTTGGCTTTACATTGAATACTTTCTTTTTCTTTATGGCAATTAGCACAATGGTGATGCTAGTGTTCTTTCAATACAGGAGCTAATGACAAGGCATAAATCAACAGTTGCGGAGTATCTTTCCAAAAATTTTGACTGTGTATGTGATCCTTGACTCTAGTGCATGTTGATCAACTTTTGTTACTCGTCTTCAAAAATTCAGTATTCCCAACTAGTGGTTATATTTTTCTCATTGTTTCACTTAAGTGTTATTGTCCTTTCTTAGTAAAAAGGAAGTTTAGTGTGCCTTTTGGTTATCTTGGCCTAGAAGAGATTGGCACCAGGATGATGTTGGGCATTGATTTTCAAATTCATGTGAGCACACGCACACATATGAGAGAGAGAGAGAGAGTATACCTTTTTTTGTCGCAAACAATGAAGATAATAACAAAGAGATGGGAAATTTGGTGCAGTTAATTAGAATCATACTAGTCAATTATCAGTTCCTAGATATAGTTTGGATTATTGAAAAGAGTCATGAAAAAAAAATCGACGTGCAACTGAGTATCAAATTCTTGTTATTGGAAAAATATGTTGCCATGAACATCTACTTGTCTATGTAAGAGCATGGGATATGAATATTCTATTAACATAGATTTCCAAATTAGTTGATCTTCTCTATATAGCTCATGTTGATTGAACTCGAGTTTCTGTTCCTTGGATTTTAAACAGTGTCAGATGATACACAATTCTACCCAAAATTATCCCTTCAAGGCCTGGATAATTTGATAATTATTTATCTATTTTTTGTTTCTATTTTTTTATAGAATTTAACTCGAGATTGTTGTCATCTCCTAATTATCTCACCAAAGGCCCTGTTTCTTCTTTTACCCAAATTTACTCCCAAAAGGATCTGTTTAACTTTAATTATTTTATCTGCTTCTTGTTTCAGTTTTTTACAGAATTTAACTCAAGATTGTTGTCATCTCCTAATTATCTCACCAAAAGGGCATCTGTCAAGGTACTAATGATCTTTCAGAGTGTTTTTTCCTCATATTACTTTGAGAATTTCAGATACATTTTTTACATTCGGTCATTTCAAAAATAGATATCTTTCACTGGTGGCAAAAGGTGAAGCTGTCACCTTAGCAAATAGATATCTTTTACAGTTAGTGTATAGGTTGTGTTCATCTTGAAAAGCTGCGAAGCACCGAAGTCCCTAATTTCTTTGTTCAATTTTTTTTAGTTGTTTTTCTTGATTCATCTTGATTATCTAATTGTTGAAGCACTTTCTGCTTAATATTATTTTAACACTTCTGTTAAATATTATTTTCCCAGCTTTTAGGTGACATGTTACTGGACCGATCAAATTCTCGAACAATGGTGCGCTATGTTAGTTCAAAGGACAATCTTATAATTCTGATGAATCTTCTCAGGGTATGCTTGAATTGATCTTATATAAACAATATATATGCTTCCAAATATTTTACTTAAGAATCATTTTTCTAATTTTTGGCAAGAAAGTTTCTTTCAATCATCCTTAATTCTGATTTCTGAAATTAGAAAAAATAATCTCAGGCCAAAAACAATATGAAGAATTGGGGTACCTAAATACACTTGAGTGTCCCCTACCTAATGTAGGATTGAGATGGACATCAAAGTAAGTCACATTTGTCTAACCAAATAAAAAACTAAGATGCATATATGTTTAAACTTAAACAACTAAATTTCATTTCCATTATTAATCAACATCTAAAATATTATTACCTACAACCTTCAGTTAAATTGAGCCCAATTTATTGTTGTTTACGCTCACCAAGTTGTTTCTCGTTCTTCCAAGACCACTAATAGAATGGTGCAGTAAGGCAATGCATCTTCTCCTTGTTTTTCAGCCTTAAATTGATATGAATCATGAATAGTTTTTTTTTTTTTTAAACCGATAAGAATAGATACTACACATGAATAGTTTTTTTTAGTTCCTCCCACCTCGCTCAGTACTGTGATATACCTCCCTTCCACAAGGCCTTGGGGCAGGTAGTGGAGGGGCGTCTAGAATGAGCGTTATCACCTTTTTGCATCACATGAATAGTTTTTTTTTTTTTTTTTTTTTTTGAAAAGTAAATGACATTGAAAATTAGTGGATGCTAAAACTTCTCAGAATGCTTGACAAATTAGAGTTAACTTTTATTGGCTTAGCAGTAACTCCCATGTCCCATTCATAGTCTTAAAATGGCTCGGTATCATATGCAGTTGCAAAGGAGGATTTTGAAATGGGCAATACAGGCCACATCTTAATGCATATGGCATATAAACTTAACTAGTAGCTTGTAACTTGTAGCTGTTGATTTAACAATTGTTTTGAGCTTGGATACCAAAAGAGACCTAAGTATTCATTAGCTGGAGATAGTGCAAAGTCAGAAAAAGTCCTCAAGTAAAACAATGATTGAGTTGAAGTGATTGTGTTAAACGTCAGAAAGATATAATATAGTGAATGTGTAACCAATTTGTCAAATGAATCTTGCTATCACGTCTGATCCTTATTGACCAATTATGTATCAAAGGATGGGTTGTAGCAGATGGTTCTTGCGTTTCATTGTTGTTTAGTTTGGGAAACATTGCAGAAATACACTGTAGATTATTCTAATATTTGCTTTTCCAAAAAGATTATCAATTTGTAGGTTGTAGATTTTCAATTAGACGTGCCATCTTGAATCTTGACCTAAATTACATATTCTGAGCCTTACTGCAAAACCTCTAATTGTTTTCCTACAACTACAATCGCTGATGCAAAAGGATAAACTAGAACTTAGCTGCTTGCCTGCTACTTTCTGACTATTGACCTTTTACACAATCCTCCATGCTGCTCAGAACATGATCGTCATGTTTAGTCTTTGAATTATGGCAAACCTTCTATGACTTAAACCAAATTGGTGGGAAAGACATGCAAGAAGGTGCTACAAAGAACCTTGTACAATAACTTCAAGTGTTTGTGGACCTCTCAAGGTGCAAGGAATTAATTTTTATAAGAACACGAAATCATATTGTATATTTATTCTATTATGATTCTGCAACATTGATATGCTGTCAAGCCACTATATAACATGACATATATGCATCATACGTGTTGTTGCTGGACGAAGCCCCTGTGATTTATCTCTCGTCTAGATAATGGGGGCTACTCAAAAGGGGCTGTCGAGATGATGATTTCACTTTTTACGACCAATACATGCATCATGTAGATGCTAAACTCAGGGTAGTCGAGGCGTAAATCCCCGGTCCCTGTGCAACTCACCCCACTTACCACATACTCGCTCAGGATGCTGTGATTTACCTCCCTCGTGATGACCTTGGGTCGTGTGCGGCGGGGGCGCTGGGGGATGAGTGATTTCGCCTTTTGCCACATGTAGATAAGAATGGAAGCCCATGCATTATGCATGTTAAAACTATTTGAAATTTAATTTAATTTTAAAAAATTCACATCAAAATGCAAAGCATATTTATGGATATACCTAATGATACAAGGCACACAGTAAAGATATATGGTTCATACGAATATTCTAGTTATCCATATTTCCCTATTTACAGGAATCGAGCAAAAATATTCAGAATGAAGCCTTTCACGTATTCAAGGTATAACTTCTCTCCTTGTTGTGATACAAATGCTGCTCTTCATTTGTATTTTTTTTATTTGTGATTTTTTTTGTTCTGAAATTTCAGTTATTTGTTGCCAATCAAAATAAGCCACCTGAAATTATAACCATACTGATTGCAAACAAAAGAAAGCTTCTTCTCTTACTTGACAATTTGAAGTTAGACAAAGGTACGCTTGAGCCCCAGTCTGAATGTCTGAACAAACAAAAAAACAGTCGAATGGTTCCTCATGGATTCCGTATCTTTTATCGCTTGTTCTGCAGAAGATGAGCAATTTGAAGCTGACAAGGCACAAGTCATTGGAGAGATAGCAACTCTTCACTAAAAGAATTCTTCATAAAATTCAATAATATCAGGCTTTTCCATGTGAAACTATAATTTATGTTAATGCATTGCTTCAATCTCCTTGTGAACAAATTCTGTATATATGCATATAGCAGATGCCAAGGCCGGAACGCGAGTCTACTCTCTAGTTCATCGTGCTTTGGTTTGACTCACCTTTTTTACTTTGCTGGTTCACTTGAAAAAGGCATCTGATTGCAGACATCAATCATTACTTGGCCCTGTGATTTTTTGGCTGGTAAATCAATGCGCATTCTTGGCACTTCAGCCAATTAGATTTGTCTATGAACCGTATGCGTTCTTGCCTCATTGAACTCAGACAAGTTTTACTTCATTCTCGTACTGGAATGTATTGCATTTACTATTGATTAGAATAGGATTCTACTTTGAATTAGCACTATTGAGGCTTACGCTTGGATGTATAATCAAGTGGTAGAAAATACATCAGATCAAATGTTGTAATCAGGAAGATTAAAGAAAATCACTAAATTTGTTTTCATATTATATAAATAAGCAATACCAATCATGAAAGTTGTTTTCCTCTGATAATTTGTTTTCTTGTGTTAGAAGTACCAAACATATGACAATACGAAAATGTATTATACAGGTATCCCTTACCTTGCAATCAAATCCATCTTCCAATTCTGTACCCTGGAAGAATATCCATTACAACCAAGAATAGTTTGGGTTTAGGATTCAGTAAGTCGACTTACAACAGATACCGAAATGATGGGAGGTAGAATAGATGATTCTATGAATCATCTACTCAAACTGCGATGCGTTCAATGTCCAGAATAGTTCTTGTGGCTTCTTTCACAACCTGTCCGTCTACATAGTGCTGTCTACAGACAGGCATGTAAATATCAGAGCCACCGATAAGTTCAGTTTGTTTTTCGCTTGTTTTCCTTTGAGTGAAGAGTGCCCGCTGGCCGCACAACTCACACCTTGCTGTAAGCTTTGTGACTGAATCAGCTAGCGGAATGATATCAAGCACTGAACCAAATCTCCGTCTGTTAAAAGACATGGTTTTGTTGAGGCTAAATAGATTACTAATGGCATGTTTGAGTATGAGCAGTATTGCAGAATACAAAGCTCAACCATTTGAGAATCATACTATCAATATCAAAACTATGAACTCCACTTAAGTAGTTGAAGCTTAATGATGATTCTTAAATGCCATTCTCTAAAGAAAGAAGCTGATTTACCTAAGGTAGTCACCATCCAAGCCGGCAACAATAACTGTTTTCTGATCACGATCAGCAGCATTGCAGCAAAAATCGTAAAGATCCACAAAGAATTGGGCTTCATCAATCCCTATCACATCAAGCTGCCAGTGCATTTAAACATGTGAGCCTTCTATATGAAATAGAGCAAAATGCAAAACAATTTATTGGAAAGTTTAATTAGTTCACCAATCTATCATTCCTTCAAGAAAAAGAAATTTATCACCTTACAAAAGGCCACCTAGTACCAATTTTAAGTATTACCGATGACAAATTCATGTGTTTGATCATTGGATAACATAAATATACCCCTAATAAGCAATCTTATTTCTTATATACTAAATAAATATAATTGGTTGGAATGAGAAACAATATGAAGGGCACACAAATTAGACAACAAGATTATAAAGAATAATACTTGTTAATCCGAAATAAATCAACATACAAGTGTCAATCATGAAGTTATCACATTCATATTACTAAACAGAAGCTCCTCTTAGATGGGTATTGTTTGTGTCAAGCGTACAACACATCTAAGCATCATTTGAATGAGGTGATACTTAAAGGAGGAAGAATCAGAAAATAACTAAATTCTCATGTATAACTACTGTTCAAGGACAAGGGCAACTCCAGGTAGACTCCCCAATCAAGGCATGAAGATTATGCAGAAAAAATGAAAACCTACTTAAATAATCATATATAAATGGAGAGAACATATTAATGAAAATTGAAACTTGATCGAAGTCATTGTAATCCAAGTGTACAAAGCGCTAGGAAAGATGATATTGAGCTTGTTGGAAAGACAAATGCCAAGTCAAAGAAGAGTTGGATGGAATTTCCAAAAGCCCCCAAAAAAATAAGAGAGTGAGAGAGAGGGAGAGAGAATGATTACCAACTTCTGGATATAACAATCAAATTTTGCCCTAAAACACATGCATCTCAGAATTAGTAGAACTAGAGTAAAAAGGATGATTGAGGCAGATTCTGGAAACACTGCTACTCTAATTATGTGAAATATTTATATCTGAAGTATGACAATTAATCCTAGTCAAAATCAAGCTGCTATTGATTGCATTTGCTTTAGTTTAGTATTAGTTACCTTATTATAGGCTTCTGCTCCTAGTCGTTCTCGGAACAGTGAAAGCTCCGGAAGAGCAATACAAGGCATTTTTGCACCATCATGAGTTACTATTGAATCCAATCCATATCTCGTATCTTTGTCAGATTTAATTACAGCCACATTTCTGTTCAAGAAGTTGCATTTTTGTTAGATCAACTTGGCCGAAATCCCTAAAACAAATTGAATGCTCACAAAATGTTGAAAAATGTACATAGAGCGTAATCACATAAGTTTGCTCTGCGTCTGACAAACAGGAAAAGTAATTAAAAAAAAAACAATTTTTAAACACAAGATGTCATCTTTATTGCAGAGAAGCCTGGTAAATCTAATTTAGGGTTTGAAGAGAGTGAAGGGGAGAATCTGACCTTCCAGTATTCTTCTCGGCTAGAACTCGACGGAGAAGAGCGGTGGTCTTCCCGGCGAACATCGGGCCGGTGATCACATGAATCTCACCGAAAGCAACGCGAGGCTGCGCAGGCGAATCCACGTGGACGATGGGAACTTTACAGTGACTCCTGAAGGAGAAGATGGATGAGGAAGAGAAGGCGGGGAGGCCGGTCGGTGATTTGGAAAAGAAGGTAGGAGGAACTATGAGTAAGGGCTTGGGAAGGAGGCGGTGGCATGGAGGAAGAGGAGCAGAGAAGTGGAGATGGAGGAGAGACCTCATCGTCATGGGCATGTTGACGCCGCCGGCAATAGAGCGGAAGAGGCAAAGACTAACAATAAATGGGTTTAGGGTTCATCAACGAACTCCCGCCTTCTCTATTGACTTTACTTCTCTTATGATAAAAAAAAAAATACATAATTAATAAACTAGAAAAATATATAAAACATATTTAATATACATATATATTACTAACGATGCCCAGATTAAATCCCTTTTCTCAAAAGAAAAGAATCTGCTTTTTCATTTTTCTTATTACTGTCCTTTTATAATATTTTTCTCGAACCTTTCATTTACTTGGTTATATTTATTACCAGAGTAATACACCAATTATTTCCTCATTAATTAGAGATTTTTTACCTCTTCCAAACTTTTAATGAGAATATAATAAATACACATAACTATTTTTTTTTTTTTTTTTTTTTTTTGTATGTGTTCACATTTCTATATATTTATGAGTTCACACTGAGCACGGTATATAATCAGCATTCATTTAATGTAGGTTACAATAATATATCGATTTAATACAATAATTCTTCCGGTAATAATTCTATCGATCGATTACTTATTAATTCTATCGATCGATGACTTGATAATCCTCTTGAGTAGCAAGATGCCTGAGTCATAACACATTTTCTCCAAAAACCTAAGAAGGACACTTAAGTGACGAGTAATAACTCTATTCTAAACCCACTCGGTAAGATTTAGAAACGATAAGGGCTTTTCTTGATGAATGAATTGTCCACTCTCGATTAACTTGATCATTTCCCTAACGGTATATCTCCTTCTTTGATCTTGACTTTGACTATTACCTTATTTGCCACGTTGACTTCTTACCGTCATTTGGACCATCACGTCAAATAATTTAGGAAGGCCCGAGGGTATAGCAGAGTCAATTATCACATAATAGATTTATAAAATTAAACAAGGGTTGAAGTTGGTAAAAATAACCAATAGCGTGGGGCATATTGGATTTCATTTTTTTTTTTTTATTGTTGTTGTGTGTGTAGAATTTAGTGGTTTAGGTCCTTAGACCATCTCCAATGCACACCAAAATGATATTATTTCAACACCAAACACTATTTCAACTCCAACCCATCATCACCATATCACACCAAAAAGGAATATTCTATAATTCTTATTAATTTTTTTATATGATAATTATTATATTTAAAATTAATACTTCTTAATATTTGATATTTTAAATTTTTTAAAATTTAGTATCCAACTAATTAATATATATATATTTAATTTTTATTTTTAATTTTATTATATAATTACTCAGGCATAAATATATTTTAAAAATATTATAAAATCACACACAATTAGGATAAAATATTTTACTATTTTATATTTAAAACAAACAAGGATACTTAATTGAAAATACAATATTACAAGACTTTAACTTTCAGAATTACTATATTGTTCCCATAAATGCTCAATTAATGCATTTCGAAGGGCAATATGAGCTTCTTTGTCTTTGATTTGTCTGTATCGAGCTAGAAACTCTTCAAATCGAGTACCATCATCTCTTGCGGGCTCAACATCCGGAGTCGGCACCTCAAAGTGTTCCACGATTGGTGCATTTAAATCACGTTCATCTTCAATTATCATATTATGCATAATAATACATGATGTCAGTATATCATGTAAAATATTTTTCTGCCAAAAACGTGAAGGTCCTGCAACAATTGCAAAGCGTGATTGGAGCACGCTAAATGCTCGCTCAACATCCTTTCTACACGCTTCTTGCTTCATTGCAAATAATTTATTCTTTCGACCTTGTGGAGCATGAATCGTTTGAACAAGTGTTGACCATTTTGGATATATACCATCAGCTAAATAATAACTCATATTGTACTCTTTTCCTTGAATGACATAATGAGCAGGAATTGTAATACCTGCAGCAAGATTAGCAAAAAGATGAGAAGACTCAAGTACATTAATATCATTGTTCGATCCTGGCAACCCAAAATACGCATGCCAAATCCACAGATCATAATCGGCTACGGCTTCTAGAATAATTGTTGGCTTTCCACTACGACCAGAATATTGTCCTGCCCAAGCTGTTGGACAATTTTGCCATCTCCAATGCATGCAATCTAGGCTACCTAACATACCTGGAAAACCTCGTAGCTCACCAATATGAAGTAGCCTAGCAACATCGTGAGCATTTGGAGATCGTAGGTACTGCCCTCCAAAAACTTCAACAACGACACGACAAAATCGTTTCACACTTTCAATAGCAGTTGATTCCCCTATTTTAATGTACTCATCAGTAGCATCTGTTGGTACACCGTATGCTAATATCCGAAATGCAGCTGTTATTTTTTGCAAACTTGACAAACCAAGTCTTCCAAGCCCATCTCTTCTCTGTATAAAATAGTTGTTATGATTAGTAACAACATCACAGATACGCATAAATAAATTCCGTCCCATTCTGAATCTTCTTCGAAACATTGCATCATTATACAATGCATTTTCGGCGAAATAATCATTGAATAGATTACAATCAGCAGCTTCACGATTACGATTGATCATCTTATGACCAGGAATTGAGCCTCGATGCCTGCTTTTGTTGCTTCCTTCATTGAGATAATTTAAGACAATTTGATTATTGGTAGAAATCACCTGAGCGATCAGTTGTTGCCTTGCACTAAAACTTTCTGCATAGTTATCATCATCAGAGCTTGAAGATGATAAATTTGATGAACCTTCAATATTGTTATTCATTTTCTGAGATAATTGAATGGATGAGGTACATGTTGTTTATAGGGTATGTATTTATAATGTATGTTATAAACACATTTGGACAAATATGCACATATGACATGACACAACAATGACAACATCGAGACAAGTTTAGCAGGCGACATGACCGGGCATTGAAAACACATTTTTGTGTGCCCAGATGATGTGACCTAACAATGAACACATTTGGACAAATATGCACAGATGACGTGACACAACAATGACATCGGGATAATTTTGGCAGGCGATGTGACCGGGCATTAAACACACATTTTTTTCTGCCCAGATGACGTGACCTAACAATGAACACATTTGGACAAATATCACAGATGATGTGACACAACAATGACAACATCAGGACAAGTTTGGCAGGCGACGTGACCGGGCATTGAACACATATTTTTGTGTGCCCAGATGACATGACCTAACAATGAACACATTTGGACAAATATGCACAGATGACATGACACAACAATGACAACATCGGGACAAGTTTAGCAGGCGACGTGACCGGGCATTGAACACACATTTTTGTGTGCCCAGATGACGTGACTTAACAATGAACACATTGGACAAATATGCACAGATGACGTGACACAACAATGACAAGATCGGGACAAGTTTGGCAGGCGACGTGACCGGGCATTGAACACATATTTTTATGTGCCCAGATGACGTGACCTAACAATGAACACATTTGGACAAATATGCACAGATGACATGACATAACAATGACAACATCGGGACAAGTTTGGCAGACGACGTGACCGGGCATTGAACACACATTTTTGTGTGCCCAGATGACGTGACCTAACAATGAACACATTTGGACAAATATGCACAAATGACGTGACACAACAATGACAACATCGGGACAAGTTTGGTAGACGACGTGACATGACACTAAATCAAAATTTGCATAATTTTATATTCACATTTTTTCATTATATAATGGCTTACCAGATATTGGTATAATACATTGTATATCAACAATTTTTGTGAGAGTTTCTCTTCTACTAAAATGAGTGCAACCCCCCCGACAAGCTTCATACTCATTTGAAGAAGATAAACACTTATGTTATGTTTACCTTCATATTTCACAAAATCCAATCATTGGGATCAACCAATCGAAGGATCAATTCTGGGCAAGAGTTGAGAAAGAGTTTTATGCAGATCCAAATTTTGCGCATCATAGTCGACCGCCAAGATCTTTGCAAAAAAGAATGCTTCTTATGCTAAGTTCAGTATCCAAAATGAAAGGTTGCATTCGACAAATCGAACATCTGAATCCTAGTGGAGCATCGGAACAAGATATTGTAAGTTACTATGCTCATATTTATTTTAGACTATCTAAATTTTAAAATCTAAGTCTAAATTTATTAATACATATTATTATCTTCATAACTGATGTTCAATTATTTTCTTGCAGTTAACTCGTGCCAAAATGTTATTTGCAGAAGACCCAAAATACACAAAGGGTTTCAAATTTGATCATGTCTGGAATATTCTCAAAGATATTGAAAAATTTGGCACTGACACTATGAATACTGCATCCATGAAATCGCGACAACAAAATGCTAATGTTGGTTCATCTGAACAACAATTCTCTGAGGAAGCATTTCATACACCTTCATCTCCTTGTGTGTCTGCTTTTGATCTTAATATCACTGATTCAGATAGCGGTGGTAGTTCTATTAAACGACCTCCAGGGGTGAAAAAAGCAAAAATGAAAAAAAAAGAATGATGAACAGATTGCAAAGGTAATTAATATTAATGCTCAACTTGTTGAGGCAATGAATGCAAGTACTGCTGCTACTACAAAAATGGCAGATACTATGCTTTACAAGGAAGAAACCAAAATTTTATTCAAAGATTTGAACTCGATCTCTAACCCGATGATGCGTGAATATATTCGCAATGAGCAAATTAGAATTATGCAAAAGAGAATGCAAGTACAAGGATCTCATTCAGCTACACATCAAGGAGAAGGATCTCAAACATCTCAAATACAGGGAGAAGGATCACAACTTAATCAATATCAAGGTGAAGATCAAGAATCTCAGAATCCTACGAATATTTTTGGGCAATTTCATAATTATTTTAACGGAATAGGGAGTGATCTTCCTGAATATTAGTATTATAATATTATTAAAGTAATTTTAAGTTTATGTGTGCTTTAATAGTATCGTTTGTACCATGTACTTGTTTGTTAAGCTTAGTTAATTATGTGTTTAAGTTTGTATTAGTAATATTTTAATTTAATGTCATTACTATCTTTATTTTGTATGTCAATGTAATGGGTAATGTATTGTATATTTATGCATATCAAAAATTTTAATATTTTATTGTATTATGTTTATGAAATTAGTGATAATTTATAAATGTAATTATAATTAAAATATATTAAATAAAATTAAAATAATAATTTTAATAAATTAAATATTTACAAATATACATAATAAAATTTAAATATTCTATTAAATGCACTTAATTTAAATTTATAATAAATAATAATTACATTTAATTATACTATAAATAAAGAAAAAGAAAATAATAATTATTAATTAATTACATTTGATTTTATAATAATATAATAAAAATAAAAATAAAAAATCTCTTCATCACCAGATATGGTGATGTGAATAGTGCAACACCAAATATGGTGTTGCACTATTCACATCACCATATTTGGGATGGGTTTTGGTGTATGGGTTGGAGTAATTTGGTGTCAAATTGACACCAAATTTGGTGTTTTGGTGATAGATTGGAGATGCCCTTAGGAATCCCAAATAGAACCATGGAGTTTAAAGTTTTGCTTTATTATTTGAGGATTAAATAATTATTAAATCAAAAGATAAAAAAAAAAATAAAAGGAATGCACAATAGTTTCTATCGTATGATCTTATCACGAGTTTAAATGGTAAAAATAGACTCTTGTAAAATACATTCTATATAATAGATTCAATATAATCTGGTTAATCTTCAATGTTTTACATTGACAGAAGGTTCATTCATCGAACGGTCTTTTTTTTAATTAATTGATAAACAAATCTACTAAACTCGAAAATTTGTATGTATTGTTGCAGCTCACGAGTGAATCTCTGCGTGGCCTAGTAGATATTCTTCCTCTCAACAACATGCCAAATCGCAATTATAAATCAAAGAAATTTCTCAGGATTTGCCCATGTTGTCGAGTATTCCAGTCCGAGAGGAGGTTGAGTTAATCATTGCAAGTACAATTTGGAGACGACTCTATTCGATTGAGCATTGACTTTAGGGCCATGAATTGAAGTCTGTCTGTGACTTGAAGGTCTTATCATGGCAATGTGCATTGACTCAATCATCACCATCTCACTAACTACAAAACAATAAAGACATAACATCAACACCCTAAATTATGCTTTTCCAAGCACTAACCCTCCATTTTCTTGTAAAGAAATAATATATATATATATCAAAGGATGAGAATGACACTAGTGATAAAGTTATAGTTAGGCAATGATTCTTATTATTCTAAAGGTTGCCAAATCACAAGCAACAACAACTATCAACAATGCATTGTAATAGCTTTGAATCGATCATATTTTATCCTAACAATAGAAAAACCAAACGTCTAACAAGGTATTTTAGCTCTACCACTCGTGATAGGATAGAAGACATTTAAACAATCATACGTTAGATATCCAACTCGTCGTATGTTATAAAGAAAAGGATTGCTTTGAACGATCATTATTATTATTTGTTTTAATTACATCTTCAGATTGGCACGCAATTCTAGGAATGGATTCTTTCTATTCTCCATCATTGTCACATAATAAAACTTATTTCACGTTTGAATCTTTTGACTAAAAAACACTTGATATTCCCCACGAAGCATTCATCCAAATGCTAAACTCCATGCACGTTTGGACTACTACTCGCCTCTTCCTCCCCTCCTCTGCTACCAAACTCCATATAGATGGACCCTGAAACCTTTACTCCTTGGATTGTGCGTCCCCCCTCAATGATTCTCCCGTTCTCTCATCATTCTTCAATAAATATTAGAGATGAATTGCCTCCTGCTATAAATAATCGGCACCATCGATCTCATCGCCACTCAAACCAGCTGAGAACTAACGTCGGAAGAGAGCAGCAGTCGAGAATTTTCTCGACTTAAGCATCAGCCAGCGTTGATGGGGAGCAAAGAACCATCTGTGTTCCGGCACTCTTCCTCCTCCATTGCTCTGCTGCAGGAGAGGTTCAAGAAGCTGGAGAGGGTGAGGGAGTTGAGGCAGCAGGCGGAGCTGCAAAGGCTGCTGCGGAGAGCAGGTGGCGACGATGACGACGGCGACTCGATCTGGCCACAGCCAGCTGCGGACTACTTCCGAGGGGCGACAGCAACGCAGATGGGATTCCATGCGGCAAAGGGCTCGGGTGCTAACGAGAATTGTGGGAGTGAAACAGATGTTGATACGTCTCTTCATCTGTAGCTCCATGGCCTGTTGATCATGTTTGATGACTAGTGTCCTCGTAATAAAGATTTCCTGCCTGCGCCTTGTGAAGTAGAGTCAAAAAGGATGTCTGCGTTTGTTTTACTATGTGGGTGCCGTAAATTGACTTGATCGAGTGCAAATTAACAATTAGAAACTTGGGATGGATATAGATGAAGTTGTACTTACAGAGATCTATCATGAAGCACCAACTTGGCCTCTATGTGTGATGTTCAATTAAGGAGGGGATTCTCCCAGGTGATTTAAGGAATCTTCCATGTACAACTGAATGCTTGACCAACGGAGCCACCATGTTAGCCCTACCTTGACCAGAGCCGGGATCCTCTGGACCGCAACCCTTAGTCCGCTCCTGGACCAGGGGAGTAGACCAAGAGTTACTGATAAGTGAAATTTCATGGACCCTACCTATATAACAGGTAAAGTCCATGAATTTCTACCTATAAGTGAAGTGGTCTATCCTCTGGATTGCACTTTATAATCCAGTGGATCCGACCTCCCTTGACCATCCCAAAACCAACTAAATAATTAACAATCTGATAACAAAAGTAGAGTCATCACCTTACCATCCTCTCCGGACTTAACCGAATGACCTACAACAGTATTTATACCTATCGAAAATCAAACCATGCCTCTCTAATGAAAAACACTATCCAAATACTAACTAGGTTACACTCACGTAGGCCAAAAACAAAAAAACAAAAAATTTAAAACTATTTTTAACAAATAAAAAGTTTGCTCCCTTTTCCTTCACATAAGAAATAGTCAGATAAAAGTTGTTTGAACTTGCTTTTTCAAACAATTATTATGCTTTATGTGATAATTCATAGGTAAAGTAGAATTCTTTGTTTTAAGAACTTTATAATTGTTTAACAATTATTATGCTATGCTAGATTTATAATTATATTACATCAAATTAAATAGATTTTTTAATATCTAATCTTATCAACTGATTGGCCGGTTCGACCCAACTTAGTTAGGATAGAACCTACTCTCCTTTGTCAGATTATGATCAATTGTTAGTAGTATAATCTAAATGTTAATTTTAGATACACAATCTTAATTATAAATTCAAAGCAACTGACCTATTTTAGTCAAATCATAAGAATTATCCCTAACTAAAATTTGTATCATTTGCAGCCAATTGTGACCGGTAGATTCAAATTTGCACAAAAATATAGTTTGTCCAAAATATTGTGTTAAACTAGAGTTAAATTCTATAAAAGATAGAGCAATTGTGCTAATGAATATTATAGTCTAAATGTAATATTTTCTACGGACGGTGATAGAGTTAAGCACTCAATCAAATATTAACTAAAACAAAATTGTTGTCAACATTATCCAGCAATAATCCAGCTATCTTTAGCAACTAGACGATCAAAAGAGGAAAAGCCAAAGAGATCTTTGCAAAATATAAAAAGGAAACATTAGTTTTTGACAAAGATCACTTTTCCTTGTGGATTTCATCCAAAATTAAAGAAAATAAAAATAAACAAAAGGGGGCATCAGATAATAAGCGGAGATTTTGGTCAACACCATGCTTCAGCGTGTAGGATAAGATTTACAATTCGCATCATCTGCCGCACTTTTTCGATAATAAGAAAAATAAAACAAAATTAAACAAAAAGAAAGAAATCAATGCGCCGTGAAGTTAGGAAAGGATTTTGATTGAACTAATTGACCCCATAGCAACCAAATCGCATGCGATGGGCTGGAACGACAACCATTTAGATTTTTGCACCGATTCTATTCCCTCAGCCAAATACGAAATCAAAGCTTGAGAGGCGAGAAACTGATGCAAATTTTGAATACGATAAAGAGGCGTTTTAAAAATCAAAACGGGCAGATCGGAGACAAAGAAATAGATCTCAAGTGACCAAAAAGAAAAAAAAGTTGTATAAAATCAATCACCGACGAGATTGCAATCGAAGTTAGAATCCGAAACCTCGGGTTGAAGGAGGAAATGTCTCGCAGAGACTGATAAGGTCGCAGACATTCGACACGGCATCAGGTACCGACCGCCCGTCTGCTATTTTCTCGTCATCGGCTCAGCGAGACAAACGGAGATTGAGAGAAAAAGGGATCGGAAGGAAGTCAGAAACATGACGAGGCGGAAGCTTAGATCACGCTGCGTTTGTGAGATTAAATAGATAAAACTTGAACGCAGTATTAGGGTTTCACAGAATTTTGATGGTGATGGGCCTGAACTAACCCATACCGTAGGGCCCGCTAATTAAAATCTAAAATAATTTAAACTTTTAATTTTACATCATAAACTATTTCAGAAATCATTTATAATGCAAGAATTAAAATTTTGCAATACTATAAAAAATATATAATCTGAGTATTTCAAAATTGTAAAATGCTCGTGTTTAAAACATCAAATGGTGTATTTTTGATAAATTATTCCTTTTAATTGAAAGTGACGTGAGATTATTATTATTATTATTATTATTAATCTAGATATTTAAATAATTAATTTTGAAGAGGGAAGACATTCTTTCTAATTCGGCTATCGGATTAATTTAACACGTAACTGATCCTATCTGAAAATTACGAAGAAAACTAACTGAGGATGTGACTTTTAGATTGACTGTATATAGAATCCGCTCTGTCCTACAATAAAAAAAATGTCTGACCCTCCCATGCTCAAACAATCACTGGAGTAGAAGAAAACAATGCAACAATAAGCACAGACGTGAATAATGAATGTCACATACCTCTGTTGTTACATGGACCCCCTTTTATATAGCGCCACAGTGAGTGACGTGCATGCTCCTCAAGGCATTGGCATATTCTCCAAATTGTCCTATGAAAGAACATGTAAAGAAAGTGACTCTGACATCATACCTTAATAAAGTATGCAAATCTCTGACAAGACAATAGAAGTTTCCGTCGTACGATCTACTTGTTGATCATACATTATTGCCAGCGGCATTATCTCCCAAAGGAATATTAAGGGATACGAAAGGGGTCCCACTATTTGGCCGAGCGGGAGAGCCGCTCGGCCGAGAATCCTCGCCCAGTTGACCTCTGTCGCTCTTCTCCCTAATCCCGCAGCTCATTTGATTATTTCTGTCCGACCAGACCATCGCTCCGGTTGCCTAAGTATTCCTCCGATCCATGCTGAGTATATGATATTCTTTCTATAATACCCGTCCGACAGAGCTATCTGCTTTGATAAGCCTCCTGGCCAATCAGACCCATCACGTCGATCGGATGCTGAAGTCTACCTCCGCTCGGCCTATTTTTGGTGAGCCCACTGATTACTTAGTATTACCTGTCTTAACTTTGACCTCCATATTAACCTTGACTTTGAGCTTCACCTCATTTACTATCTCCATTATTAACCCTCATTTAACTGTCCTTGCATCAATTACTTATATTTTACCTTTAGAATATTAATTTTTATTGAAATTCGAATTCTAATTTCTTATTTGTTCAACTAAATATTTTACCGCCATATATACCTGTGACTTTTACTACAAGTCAAGCTAGAGAAACTATAATATGAGTTGTATAAAAAAAATAGAACTAGAAATCAGGTAACAAATCATCATTTTTTACGTTGTCAATAAAAAATTCCACTACTTCATATAATCTTAGTTTAATCTACAACAAAACATCGAGTTGTAAACTTTATATAAATGTTTAGAAGATGTGTGTAGGCAATAAATTTCCATTTAGCAGTCATTAGAAGATTATTTAAGTCAGAATTGAGTTAAGATGCAAGAATTATTTTTATTTTTTCTCTAGTTTGACGTAGTCAAGAAGAACATAATGTATAGGTGCAGATGCAGATCGATCATGATGAGTAAAGATTATACCATACTTCTACCATTACTATTCTGGCTAAATATAGTAGATGATTAAACCATCGATTAACAAATGGATTGATGTCCGCGTTCTCTAGAGATCATTGGTGAGAAAGATGAAAGAACCTAAAAAACATTTCAATCGAAAGTTAGAATGGCACTGGGAGCGATCATGACAAACCACTCCGACCCTAAGATATAAAATTAGAGAAGGAAAAAGAAGTAAGAGAGAGTTTGATGGAACCGAAGAGAGAATCCCCTTACATTTACTTATGCTAGGGTTTATATAATTATCAGAAGAGCATCTTCACGTCAGACGCTCCACTTTCCTTCACTATCCTCATATGAGTCACTGAAGGGATCAAATCCAACAATAGTTAGTTGTCTCTCTATTCACCAAGCCCCACGTGTTTGAAGGAAGACATGTAATGGGTGAAAACCATAAGTATATAACTGTCATCAAATAATAAAAAGATCGATCTCACATACTGTAAAATCGAGTATCAGTCTAAATCGTGAAAAAACTAATCTAGAAAATCACAAATTGCAAGAGTCGAGAAAGAAAGAAAACGAGTCAAGATAACACGAGAAGTCGAAGAAGAAATCTGAATTTAGAGAAACAATCCTATGATTTCAATTTCACCACGATGACTATTGACAGCCTAAGTACTATTTACTTTTCTACTTCAATATATATTTGCATGCAGGTGGTCTATCCTGAGAAACCGATATAGAATTTTAGAATTATACTGGTATACATATCCAAATGTAGTGTTTACTTTCAAAGTAATTTTACTAAAGCGACCACTGTCTCAGAGAGTCTCATATCACGGTATCACAAGGTTCTTAGGTGTTATCCCCACTTCATGATCCCGAATCAGGGAAACCCCATTAAACTTAGCTTCATGATAGCCAATGGTACTCTCGTGAGGTTTTGGACTACTTTCGTAATTAACCAACCCCTCACGTTTCGGTCTTTGTGGGTCAAAGATTTGGGTTCACCTTTTAGTTCTTCTCCGCATCTCGTGGGATACAAAGATGCTCGATTATTGTCACAATCATGTATGCGTAATAAAATTGAATCATAAAAATAAATATATCATACAATAGAGAAAGATAAATAGATGGAGTTACAACCAAGAGATGAAGAAGAGATATCCTACAACTCAAAATAAAGAGAAAAGAAAAAAGGAAGCTTAGTCTCAATGTCACCAACTTCTTTTGAAAAACTTTAAGCTCCTAGGGTGGATAGAAAACTTTAATGGCTCCTTGGAAACTAATCCTTCTAAGGAGAGGATAACCCCTTGATTCCTTGATGCCCTAAACAAGTGCCCCTTGGTTTCTTTATAGCCTCCAAAAGATACCAAAATTAACAAACTTTCCTAATAAATTGGGAATTACTTTCCTAGGATACAAAAATCTTTATAAAAAATAGGAGGCACAACCACATGTCCACGAAAATAATATTTTGGGCATAAAACTCGATTATAATGGACTCAGAAAGAGCTTAGATTTGATAGTTTGTGGGCCCCATGGCTAAACTTGAGTTAAAAGTTATGTTCGTTTGAAGTTTTGGCTTGCCATGGGCCAGCAAACAACACAATCGAGCCAATTGGCGAGGCCAAAGCATGTCAGAGGCTGAGTCTTCAAACATAGTCGTGCCTGTGGGGATGGCTTGGGCGTGTCAGAAGCTATGGATGTAGGATCGAGACGCGCTAGAGAGGGATGAATAGTACTCGTGGCTTTCACGTTCGTTTTAAAACAATCTGAGAGAGAGAGAGTAAAGGCAGCAGAATAAAGAACGAGATAAAAGAACAATGCTAACTCAACCAAGATTTATTTGGTTCAGAGTCTGTGACGACTCTTACTCCAAGGTTCGCACGTGAGAATGCTTTCGTTGGGAAAATACTAATCAATCAGAAAGTTACAATAGATGATTACAATTTGAACACAAGTAACTTAAATAAAAATAATACCGATGACTTGGAGGATTAGATCTTCAGCGCTGTCATTGTCAGAGCAGCTTTCGGACGTCGAGGAGGTATTTTTCTGTGTAGTATAAAGAAGCAAAAGTTGTTTGGAATGTTATATCGAAGCCACTGGTCGAAGCCTTTATTTATACATTGTCCCGGGCGCCTAGATCCCTTCCCAAGCGCCTGGACAATGTTGACGTGGCGTGCTCTCGTCAAAACTATAATCCAGCAAAGGTTATCCACTTCTGGACGCCCGGACCACCGCCAGGTGACCAGACCGTGATGTAGGCCCGACTAACCCTCGCGCTTCGGCTCGACGAAAAAAATGAGTTTTGGCCGTCCGGCTGGCCAGACCACGAGGGAGACTGGCCCTCGCCCGAGCTGCTACTCGGTAAAGGTATCCTGGGCGCCTGGAGTAGCTCCGTGCGCCCGAACTCCTTCCGGACACCTGGACCACCATTTTCTATCAACTTCTATTTCTACAAAAGAAGGTGAGTCCAGGCAAATAGTATGTAAAGAATGATAAGTTTTGACAACCTTTGGACTATTCGGTCCTGACTTTGAGTTTTGCTGAAACTCTAGGTCGGACCAACGTCTACTGTTCCCTCTTCGGGGAAAGTGTCCTCACCTACTTCTCTCAGAAGAAATTACTTTTTGCTAGACCGATCCTCCAGACCGTCTGGACTTTTGCTCAACATCCAAGACTTCAGAACTTCATGTTGAACGTCCTCTCCACGACCCTTCCAGACTTCCACTTGGTGTCCGCGTCCCTCAGGATTTTCACCTAGAGTCCTCGACTCTAGGATTTCGCCCAAAGTTCTCGACCCGCCAAGACTTCGCCCAGTCCCCTGGACCAGGACTTCATTGTCTAACCGCAGCTAGGACTTTCCACCTGCCTAACCTCAATTCGGACTTTCCTTTGCCTAAAATCACTTATGACTTTCCTACAAACTTAGTTACACTTGTTAGATCGCAAGACAGCTTAACTTTGAACCTCTTTGTCATTATCAAAATACAGATTTGATCGTCTGGTGCTTCCTGGATTAACAGTGGACTCCTTTGTTGCTATATTTTTTTTTTGTCTATCTTCTAGTGGAGGAATATGCCCATATTATGGGACACAACCAGAGTGCGATCCTTATTTCGAATTTACGTTCCAAGGCTTTTAAGCTTTGATTTTGTTCTGATTTCACATCCTGTCAATCAAAAAGCAGATCTCGATCCGAACAAAAAGAGTAAAAACAATAAAAAGAAAATGCAAGTACGCAAGATATGCTTATGAGAGGAAATAAAATGTATACAAAATATTACTAAAAACTATACATAGAATTCACACATCAGCATCTAGGAGACCAGATCTGACAACCACTTAACCACCTTTTCATTCAACTAGTTCTACATGTTCTGAAATATTCATAGTCATTGCCCGGATTGTAGGGATCTTATGCATAAAATAAGACATAACGCAGCCGAAAAAGAATCCTTCCTGATATCCTTGTGAATACGGTATACTCGTTTTTGCTATTCTTTCAAATAGAACAGTTAACTTTGCTACGTGACTGGCACTCCCGATAACAACTTTGATTCAGATGTAGATCTTAGCTCAATCAGAACATTTGCACCTCTACGATATCCACATGAACACGTTTTCCGTTCATGGCACGAACTCGGATTCGAAGAAGAACCACTTTCATGGTGCTAGCCACTTTAGGAGGATCGACCAAGAAGAAGAAGAGGAGGAGGAAGAAGATGAATCTCATCCAAAATGCATTGTCAAAAAATATTTTATATTTATCCAATGAATACCAAAGATTTTTGTCTTTTGATTTTCCTATTCAATGTATAATTAATCTCTATTAATTATTTTTAATGGGTTGGATTTTAGCATATTGAATTAACCATTAATCCAATAAGGTAATCCGTATCTATTAACCCAATAAGCCTAATTATCTTATAATTGAATCTTCGGGTTAATACTAACACGCATCTCCCGGGAAAAATAGCCTCATCAATGAGGCGATTATGCCACTTCATTATCCACACACTCCTTACGTGTTTTTAGTGGGTCAACGTAGGGTGTAGGCCTAATCTGAGGATGAGGAAATGAGGTCGATGTTGAGTGGACTTGAGGATAGATGAAGTCGAGGTCGAAGCAGGGACAATATCATGATATGAGGCCAAGTCTAGGACTATGTTGGCGATTGAGGCCGAGCCAAGGGCAATATCATCGACTGAGATTGAGGAATGGAGGATGTCGTGATCTGAGACTGAGATAGGGAGGATATCGATGACTAAGACCGAGACCGGGACAATATTAATGACTGAGGCCTAGCTCGGGGTGATGTCGAGTTCTAAAGCAGAGATAGGGAAGATGTTAGAATTTGAGATTGAGACAGATCGAATGTCGATTACTGAGATCGAGACTGAGATGATCTCAACGACTGAGATTAAGACATGAAGAATATCAAGTTCTAGAGTTGAGACAAGAATGATATCGAGAATTGAAGTCTAAGTCTTAAATAAAGTCCAAGCCTGAGTTCAGAATAATGTCGGCAGATGTCACTATGGCATAATGACTGATTTATTCTTGATATATTCAAACATTTGAAATGAGTATATTAAATAGTTTCAATTAAACTGAAGTCCCTTCTAAAATGAATTTGGAATCGTGTCTACCCTACTGCAATTTTGATTGACAGCTCGACTCAACATTTAACCACATAAGATACCCTAAAACAATAGGATTCCGCCACATCAATCACTATCATCATCATCTCTTATCAATCTTATCCCATGCCACCATTAATTAGAAAGAGATCTAACGAACATCCCCATGCCAATTACCTCCTCAGATCACGTGGAGACTCATTAATGTTGTGACTTGTGACCACAAAAATTTAGAAAGCCTCTCTCAAAAAATGGAACAAAGGAGCTTGGCATCACGTATCTTTCAATGATTGCACACTTTGAAGCAAACTCCTTGCTAATCTTTACCACATCAAGGCAAGAATTTTATCACTGGTTCCAACCTTTGTTTTAGGGGAACAGATATACACACTGTTAAGTGAATGACTGCAACATGGAAGCACCATTAACGCCAAATGAAGGTGGCCCTTCAACATCCTACAAACATAGCCTGATCTGGAGACAGTGGATAAGATCCATAGCTCTCAGGCAATTAATACATTCCGAAACCCTAAGCAATTCCTTCCATTAATTCTTAGAGCTGAAGCTGTTTGCGATGAACTGGTCAAGCAAGATTCAGTATTACAACAATTCAAAATACTAATTTAAAAGAAACCGGCCATGTATGCCGTACGACAGCTCAATAAATCATTGCATGAAGATCTTTCACTTTGATGCCACAGTCCCCACTCCCAGAGTGAGCTCGAGGTCTTCCACTCCGACGTCATGAATTCTCTCCCCCTCCCAAGGCTTAACCGTACCATTCTCGAACTCGAACTCCGTCCCAGCTCTCGCTCTCTCTAACACCTCTCCTCCTGGCGAATACTCTGCGTTCTTCGCGGAAGTGGCGCCCGAGTTGACGAGATTGTAGGTCGGGGAAGCTGGGGCCGTCATCTGAAAGTTGATCCAGCGACCAGATCCGACAGTCGAGACATCGGATTCATCACATTCAGGTATGGTCGCAGGCTGCCAGTGATGGCGGCCGCGCGTAGGGCTAGCAGGGGCAGAGGCAGCGAACAGAGAATGTGGGAATGCATGGCTGTCCCATTCGAGTCTCCGAGTTTTCGGTGGGCGGGATGCAGTCGGGGAGGACAGAGGCGGAGTGACCGGCGCGCTGTTTGAGATGCGGAGCGGTGGAAGGCCGGATAAATTGCGGAGGAAAGGGAGAAGGCAAGCAGGATTGACACTCTGGTTTTTAGAGCTTTCGAGGCGGCTGGGACTCGGGAAGGAGGACGACGAAGGACTGGCATGGTAAGAAGGGACAGGACTCGGGAACGAAGACGATAGAGGACTCAGAAGGTGCGAGGAGCATGGGCTTATGTTCGCCGACGGCCCGCCGGAAGCAGCCTCGGTTGGTGGTGCAGGTGGCCTGCATCCCTGTTAAAACAACGTGCACGAATAAGATTTCAGAGAACTCAATACATAGATGCAAAAAGCCTACCACAAGTGATCTTTATAAAGGATTATCGCAGCTAATGCTTCTGATTCAAAGATCATCAATATGGATGGTCTTTCTGCTCTCGAGCTTCACTTTCATGGCTTACTTTGTAGTTTCTGTCCTCTTCGAAACTGGATTCTCAGGATCAGAATGAACAAGTGAAAAGAAACAAAAGGGAGACAGTTTGACAGTGTGGAGACACAGATTTCAAGGTTGAAAGTAAAGCAATGCCATCAACTTGGGTTCGCTGAGAAATCCTGTCCACCAGACTCGCATTAACAAAGTGATCCAGTCAAAAGAAGGATAAGGAAACAGAGATGACAGAGTGAATTTTAAATAGCTAATGATCAGTACTTTCAGAAAGAAAGCAGAAAAATATATAGAAAGAAGTGAAAAAAAACCTACAGAGAAACTGGATTGCAAGTTGCTCCAACATAATAAATAGTGTACAAAGGACTGGAAAGAAAAAGACAGATGGGAGTGGATTTAAATCGAATAAAATTGAGTAAAAGTAAATGAATGGGTTGGGGGAAACTTGGTAATCATTGATCAAGCACAGAAAGTCTACTGTAAATATAGTATCTTTTCTGAAGTACCCTTATAATTGATCCATATGAAGCTAGAAACAGGGAGCAAAAGATCAGAAATCTATACTCGAGTGAACCACGAAAGAAGAAAAAAAAGGAAATCGCCTGGATTACAAAGCAGAACCGTGTAAAATAAATAAATAAATATACAAAAAAAATTGGTAATTGAAAGGGGAACATGAACAGATCTGAAAGGATATGCAGCGAGGAGCTTGATCCATGGTGCGTCAAGATCAAATATTGGTTGGTTACTACCAAAAAAACTCACATAGATGAGTTCCATAACCATGGCTAATTTGTTATGGTAACCTAGAGCTTGATAAAGAGAAGAGAGGTGACCTTGCGGTATGTTGTGCCGTCGTCTTCGACGATCCAGCCGGCCTCGCGGCAGAGGGCCTTGAGGACCTCGTTGTTGTCGCAGTGTTTGGGGAGCTTGTAGTTGCCGAGCGCCCGCAGGCCGGTGAAGATCTTGGCGGCGATCGCCCTCCGCCTCCGTTCCCGGCGCTTGTTGTTCTCCCTTTCCTTCCAGGTGGGCAGCCGCCCTCCGCCGGACGTCATCCCTCCCCCCTCGTCAAGGCCTTACCTTTCACTCGTCCTCCGTCCCTCTGCACTGTTTCAGATCTAAAAAGCCTTCCTTTTCGCGTCGGCCGCGGAAGGGCGGCGGAGGGCCAGGCCTGAGCCTGTCGTTCGTCGCCCTCGGAGGTGTGAGGTGGAGAAAGAAAATAAGTGCGAGTGAGTGATTGAGCAGGTGCTGTTTGCTGCGCTCTCTCGCTCTCTCGCTACCTTGCGCAGAGGAATCTACAAGATCACTCACGTTGCGAGGGGCCGAGGGCCGGTTGCCCTGTTTTTAATACAAAGCGATTGGACAGGTTCCTCTGATGATCTCTCGCTTCTCCCTGTTGACTAATTATATGCTGCTACAGTGCTCATCTTGTCTCAAAGACCAACCCGCCTCTCTCTCTCTCTCTCTCTCTCTCTCTCTCTCTCCTTCGCTTGCAGTATGATCTGCTTGGTTGAGGCATGAACTGCTCTTTTATTTGTCGACCCACGTTTAAAGGAAGTAAAGTTTTTTTCGATAATTTACTAAAGGGCTCAATTTGAAAAAATCTCAAATCACACGTTATATTTTGTTTAAAGGATAGAAGACTGCTTTTAGGTGATCTTCCTGCTTACCCTCTTATCAATTTCAATCCCTACTTTTTAAAAACAAAAAAATCTTAGGTATATTTTAAAAAATTAAATATAAAAATTATTTTTTTTAATTTGAACATCGATCCTGTTCGAAAATAATAGAGATAGAAGTCTTTTAGATGAAGAAAAAATGATAGATGACACTCTTTTTTGCATACACAATAAATCGAGCAAAGAAGAGTGTTAGTGGAAGAACCGAGAGGAGGTCTCTGGCGCAGACATTTCGACGCTCAAATCAGTATTGTAGCTGAGCAAAAAGTGGAGAATAAGATGAACAGTAGACACATGTTTTTCAAAGTGTAAGGACGTACCTGGCCAATGAAGAGAACCTCTTTTTATACAGACCCTGAGAACCCTCATAATTATAAGGTGTTAGAGAATGTTTGATATCAGAATATGTCGAATAATGAAATATGTACAACTATTTTTCGAGGAAGATTCCATTTAATGCATATAAACTGTCTTTTGTAACTTCTGTATTAATGAGGCGATTAAGAATGTTTAATATCATACTATAGCAAGTAACGCCAAACAATGAAAGTTGTACGACCATTCTCGAAGAAATGTTCTATTTTCTGTATATGCTTTAGTGGCGGAATACTCCCTATCAAGTAGCTGTTATTCCCTGACAGATTGTTGTAATTTCTTGATAATGTTATCTTTTAGAGGTAGTCCGACTGCCCTAATAACTGGCCGACTTATGCTAGGAGTTTGTATATGAGAAGTGGAAAATCGAACCCCGAAGGCTCGACCGACTTCATAGCCAACCAACCGTATGCAAAGTGTCTTAGAGCTAAGAGATGGGGAGCCACATCCTGAAAGTCCAACCGGCTCTTAGGTCGATCTACTATATACTAAGAGTTGTGTTGTAAGAGTGGAGAGCTAAAACTCTTAAGTCCAACCGGCTCTAAGATCGATCAATTATATTCTGTGTATCTTGGTATTGAGGAGTGGACCGCTAAGCCCGTTAAGCTCGACTAGATATGAGGTCGACACGCTGTATGCTAAGGGACTTATGCTTGAAGAATAGGAGGGGGCTAAATCTCGTAAATACAACTGCCTTTTAGTCCTCCCGAGCATATACTGAGAGTTGTATTGTAAGAATGAGAAACTAAGTCCATTAAGTTTGTCCGAATATTAGGCCAATCAACTGTATGTTGAGGACTTATGCTTGAAGAAGGGGGGCTAAACCCATAAATCCGACCGACTCTTAGTCCACTCGAGTCAATGCCAAAAGTTATACTCGTATGAAGAATGAAGAGTGCTGCGTGGGGCGTTGAGTCTTGTATATTTGGCCGGTTCTTTGTCCGCCCGGGTTTGTATTGGGAGTCATGCCTATAAGATATGAGGAGTTGCACTCCATGGCCCCGGTCGAGTTGAAGTCCGCCCAGGTTTGTACTCGGGGCCTCACTCCTGAGAAGTGGTTCATCCGGGTACGTGCATCCTTACTTTAACCATCATTTCATCTTGATTTTGACTGTCACATCATCATAACCATCGATTTCACATTACCTCAGGGGTCATTTAGAACATACCATATCAGATGCTTACAATGGAAAATAAATGAATCTCCCTTCCTCTTATCTATCAACTTATATAGTTCCATCTTTTAAAATATTTAACTAGTAAAATTAAAATCAAGATTAGACATCAAATCCATCTTCTTTAAACTTTACTCTTCCGTGTAGTTACAAATTTATAGTAATCCAAATATCTAGATTCATCGGTAAATTTTAATCAAAGCATAAATCTAAAGAACTTTAATAGCACGCATTTCAAGTCCTGTAAGTTTTTGAAGTGCCAACAAGTCTAAATGTACCCTCCTTTACTGTTTTCAGGCTTCCTTTATGTAAGGAGAAAAAAAAAATCTTCAACTAGAACACTTATATTTGGTCTCCTAGAGACCAAGACCATGTTACGCCTGATCTGAGAGCAGAGTTGGGCCTGGTGCAGGGAGACTATGCTCAACTTGGTCCTAATCTACTCTCAGATCAAGCCCAACGTGGTCCCAGTGTCCAGAAGATTAGACCTAATTATAAGCATTCTAATTGTACAGGGGAACCGGTACGATATTCCTAATAGCAACCAACACCAAGATTGGGTAAGTTATTTCGGTCTTGATATCTAGATTCGTAGAGCTTTGGGCTTATGCATGTTGCTAACTGAGATAAATGATTATGACAATGGTTTCGTTGTAGTTTCAGCCTCGGATCTCTAGCATTATTCTGACAATCACCCCTATTGGCAGTGGGGCAGCAAGGGAGATTTGGTGATAGGGTAAGATGATGGAAATACGATTCTTGTTTTAGCTTAAAAATTTGTATTGATGCTAGTAGCTTATTTGGCATGGGGTAATTCGGATCATGATCATAAAATTTGTCAGATCAGTAGCTTAAGGTGAAACGGGATGAGTGCATACATGATCAATAGCATTTATTTAGAGATTTAATAAATGAATTAGGGTTCCTAGTAAATAAAAATTTAATTTAGCAATTTGATATTTGTGTTAGTAGCTAAATTAAAGGTGTTGATACAGGACTCTGATTTACGACGAGCTGCCTTACATGAGATACCTTTGGCATGCGCTATATTGGAGGCGGGTACCTTGACTTATCTTTTAGATATTGTCATTTGATATGCATAGTAGATTTTAACGAGTAGTAATAATTATGTTTATATCTGCATCGGTATGTCACTATTTGTTTCCTGAGTATGCTTTGTTTGTTACCTACTTATTTTGCATATATGCCCTATTTATTATTTATGTTATAGAGGTAGTGACATATCATGCCTTATGATATACCGGACTAGTTAGATATCATATCTGACAGAGTATCTAGATCATATTATTGGATCCATTTGTATTTTTGGTACATATATTATATGGAGGTGTCAGGATATTCATGTTTAGTGTCATGCACCATGTTGCATGATTGCATGCTGAGCAATTGACATCTCCATTATTGTTGAGCACATCACTAGTTACATGGATCTGCACACACAACCACTCATGGGTTAGTGGTATATCAGGCAGGGTGTGTGGCAGTTTGCTCTGTTAGTACTCCGCTGGTCCACTCATGGGTAGCGTGACGCAGCGTGGTAGCACGTAAGGGATCCCTCCTCTGGACTGTCTCAGGGAGATGAGAGCATTGCGCTCTCCCACTTATGATTTGGGGTAGGAGGATAAGTGTATTCCGACAGTATCCTGTCCACTCGATCACTCATCAGGAACAGTGACGGCAGAGTGCACAGTTGTTATAGCCCTACCCACTCGGTCTCACCATCGTGTGTGAGATGGCTGACTAGCATCAGGGGTGACCATGTCATTTGCATCATATACATTATTGCATTTATTGCTTGTGTTTGTTGCACTTTATTTGCTGCATATTGAATGGATGCATATGATTGACATGCATACAGGGACATATTATTTTTAGTCTGACGACCTTGTTATCCTGATAGGAGGTTCGGGTGAGTACAGTTTTTTCCCCATTTCTTTCATATTTGCATTGTTCATTACTTCAGGAGACTGTACACATATTTATTACTATTAGTTATTACTTGCTATGCATGACAACTTGGTATCCGCTGAGGAGTTAACTCACCCCATTGATATTACCATTTCAGGTTGATGCTGTCAGGAGGTTTCAGTCGCTAGTCCCCACTTCACATCGCAACGGGTTCACTTATTTTGACTTTTTTGGTTCCTTGTTATATATATTTTTTATATACTTGTGATGTAGGATTGTACTCGAGGATGTTTATCGAGTTGGTCTACTGCATTTGTTTTCCGTTGCGTTGTTTTCTCGGTTGTGGTTTTAAGTTTTCCGTCGATGTATTGGAGTAGGTGGTTTTCAAATATAAACTGCGTGGTTGTGTCAGCCAGAGGCTGAAATATATAAATTACGTGATTGTTTAGTTGTATTTTATTATTATTGTTCCGGCCGTGTTGGCCAAGGTATATATGTGGCCCAAAGGACTTTGTAGTAGAATCTCATATTGTCACCCGTACAGGAAAAATGCTGCCAAAATTTCTTTTCGCAGAGACTATCTAGGACGTGACAGTGAATGTTTATAAAACGTGTTCTAGCACACATCCACATCAAACATATTCTAACAGTAACTATATGAAAGAGTAAAGTTTGGAGAAGGTAGATTTAATAATAAATCTTTATTCTAATTTTAGTAGTTAAATTAAAAATAAATAAATTTGAGTTGTATAAATCGACAGATACAAAAAAAAAAAGAGATATTTATTTTCAACGTGTGAAGAGAGAAGGAAAAATATATTAAGGTTGCATGTATTAGAACCATCAAAATTATTTTAAAATTTCAACGTTTCAAATATGATTAAGATGTATTGGACATTAATGTATAGAAAGTTAAGGTCGACGGAAGAGGTAGATTGGAAAGACCACTCAAATCAGGATATCCTTTGGTCATTATAAAAGTGCATGATTTAAGAATTCGAATAATTCTCGAGCTGGTCTCATATAAAGTTTTCATCCAACATTAAAGTAAATTCAAAAAATTATAGATGAGTTATAACAAATAATCGAACATCATCAATGATTCATATTTAATTGTTAGAACCGACTAAGATTACAGTGACTCCTATGAAAATTTCGTCCACCTTAAAAACTCAAATGGATTTTAACGAATGAACATAATCAATGATTCAAACTTGACTTGCGTTTGAAAATATCGAATGTGAAATTAAAATCCGTACGTCGCATCATAGCCAGGTGAGATAAAGTTTCTTATTGAAATTATATGATATGCTCAAGGAATATGGAGCACGAAATCCTCAAGGAATGATTCAACACTTCCTACGTGGAAAAAAAGGAAATAAAAAAGCATTTCGTATTACACAGCCCAGCTTTTACCCTAAATCCTGCGGCTTCTCCTTTCCCCTCCACTTGCAACGCGATTCTCGATTCGACTTCTCCCTTCTCCTCCACCGTCACCGCTTCTCCCTCCTCCTCCACCCATGACAACGGCCAACCGAACCCTAAGATGCCACCCCAGTAAAGCCCTAAAGCCGTCCTCCACAAGCGAAGCCCTAAAGTCGTCCTCCACCAGTAGAAGCTCGTCCTCTACTCCATGCGGCGAAGCTCCAAGCTCCTCCATGCTGTGAAGCTCACGCGACTCGGCTTGACTTCTCCCTTCTTCTCCACCGTCGCCGCTTCTCCCTCCTCCACCCACGACGACGGCCAACCGAACCCTAAAACGCCACCCTAGTAAAGCCCTAAAGACGTCCTCCACCAGCGAAGCCCTAAAGCTCCTCCACCAGCGAAGCTCGTCCTCTACTCCACGCAACGAAGCTCCAAGCTCCTCCACCCTGTGAAGCTCCTCAAAGCTTCTCGAAGCCTTAAATCTCCTCCTCACCCTAACGCCATACTTCCCCCGGACCTAAAACTCCTCCACCAGCAAAACTCCTCCACGGTAATTCTGTCGAAGCTCCTCCACGCCCTAACGCCGCACTAACTTGGTCGATGTGGAGAGGATCACGTTCGGAGGGAAGGTAAGGGTTATTCTCTTCCTTGTAGTTCCTTTGGAGGATTTTTATTGGTTGATTAATTGGAGGAATATGTTTCTAGTGCTCATTTCAGCACGAAAATGCCACTCTTTGATCGTCGATGTTACTGTATCTGCTGGATTTAGGAGTCGTTTGGGGAATTTGAGGTTCTTTATTCGTTTGAATGATTGACTTCATATTTTAGAAGGATTTTAGGCTGCGTAAGCAAATATGCTTTCCTTTTGTCATATATAATGTTATGGGTGAAGTATTGTTATATCATATAGTTGCAAACAATTTGGTAATTAGGTGATCTTTCTAGTTTGAATTCGTTTACTCTTCTTTTCTTTTTTGTCAGTTGCTGGCATTTCTTCTCATATTGCTGTATTTTTTCCTATTACATGTTTTGGTCATGATTGATGAGTTGTTCTTCTATAGGATTATTTCTTTCTTTTATGCTAGGCACTTGTAGAAAGATAAACCAACCAATACCTATTTTAATTGGGATCAGTCAGTGTTATATAACACTACACTGGAGTCTGGTTTAGGAACTCAGAGATGCATGCGAATTATTTGTGAGAAATGATTAAAGTATGTATCTAGTTAACTAAGGACAACTATTGATATGAAAAAAATTACAGGACAAAGGAACAAATATCCATGGAAGCCAGCTCTTCATAAGGAATATCATTGACTCAAAGAAGCATGAATGATGAACAAGGTGAAACTCCCAATATATTATGTTATTGTGGGTTAAGAGCTACCATCTGGACATCATGGAAGGAAACTAATCCAGGAAGGCGTTTTTTTTATGTCTAAAATTTAGAGTAAGTTTTATTTATATAAAATTATTTCAAAATCAAATTTATTTATATGTTGAGATCTCTTATATATTATTTACATATTGGGTTTTCATTAAGTTTATTTGATATTCAGGATAAGGGATGCAGTTTCTTTTTATGGCATGACTCAGAATTGTCAGAAAGATCTAAGGCAATTATTAATCATTTGATACAAACCAAATGTTACATAGAAAATACAGAATTTTGATATAAAGGATGAGGTTACATGATAGTTACCGATAATATGTCAAACATTAGAAAGTTTAAAGTGAAAGAAGCAATAATGATACCTGAACAATATCATTAGGAACCAATAGTTCTTTATCCAATCTAAACAATCTCTGACTCTCTATAAGAACAGAATCGCCACTTAGATTTAACAAAAAAGCTAAAAAATACAATAAATGAAGAATCTATAATCAAACCTGAAAATTTATTAATTTGTTCAATGTTTGATAACTCATCTTGTTTTCTATCAATTGTAGAACCTTATAGACAAATGTACTTATACAAATTATCAACATAACATAACACCAAAGTAACAAATTACACCCAAATATACAAACCAAACCTTTTTTCAAGACTTTGCCTTTGCCCTTTTCTCAATTTGCTCAATTTTGGCTTTTTTTTTTCGTCGGTGGACGTCCACGAGACCTTACTTTCAGTGGACTGTGAAACCTTTTGCTCCCATTTCTTGATTCCTCATGTATTATGTTGCTATCATGATCACCATCCAATGAATCACCAATGTTGGTATCCATAAACCTTTTTTTTGCTTCTTTTAATATCCCAATTAAAACAAAGCACCTCTCATCATTTTTTGACCCAAGTTGTCCCACTTCCTGTAACAATGGTTGAAGATTATTGTATCTTCGTCTTTCCTCTGCATGCTGACAAGAATCATCATAAATATTGGTGATTCCTTGATATCTACGTTTAATGTCTTTGCGCCATCATTCCAAAATATAATGTTCTGGAACTGTAGTGACTTTTCTTTTTACCAGAACAGACATCAAATGTCTACAGACAATTCCACGAAACTTAAAGAGACGACACAAACACTTCATCTGACATTGTAACTCACTATATTGTACCCAAAAGGAAATCTCTTTTGGAGTTGTTCCATCTTTTCCATATACAGTTTCCATCACCTCAAAAAACAATGTTAATCCTTCTTCCTTCACAAATGAAGTATTACAAAACATCAAACCTTGTAGTTCATTTTGAAACAACTTAAATATCTTGTTAATGTAAACACTTTGAAACTTCTTTTCAATTGGATTGCCACAGATGATCGGAATTATTGAATTAAAAGATGTAAAATCAGAATTATCTTCCTTTTCAATCTTGCTTTTCAAAGCATTGTCATATTGCTCAACAATCCGCTTCAAAGTTGTTTCTGAATGAACATAATCATCAAAAAAAGTATTCATACTTTCACTTCTTTGACTTGTCGACATTCCTGCCCAAAATTTATCTTTCACATACACAGGCATCCACTTATGACGAATTTCATATAAAGAATTCAATCAATCATTTTTCTCCAAGTTGAATTCTTTGATAAATTTTTTCCAGTTGTTATCACATTCTGTAGATGTCAAAGAATTATAAACAATATTCTTCAAGTTTCTCTTTATCAACTTATAGTTGGCATGACTACTAAACTTAGCTAGAAATTTTTCATAATATGCCAAAGACATAAACGATGATGAGAGTCCGGAAATATCTCAAGAATTGCAATTTCCATGGTTTTGCATTGATATGTAATAATAGCTCGTGGAGCTCTTTCTCTCATGCATGCCAACCATGATTTAAATAACCAAATGAAAGTTTCTGAATCTTCTGCATTGATATGTAATAATAGCTCGTGGAGCTCTTTCTCTCATGCATGCCAACCATGATTTAAATAACCAAATGAAAGTTTCTGAATCTTCTTTATATATCAAACCACAGCCAAGTAATATGAATTCACCATGATGATTTACTCCAACAAACGGAGCAAATGGCATATCATAACTATTGGTAAGATATGTGGTATCAAATATAACGACATCAGAAAAAGAATCACATGCAGCCCTACACCTTGCATCAGCCCAAAATATATTTCTGATGCGAGAATCTTCATCTACATCAATTACATAAAATAAATTTGAATTTCTACTTTGCATACAACAAAAGTAATTATTCAAGGCTTCTGCATCACCATTCCCAAGCCTTAATCTCCGTCCTTCAGCCACATAATTTCTACACTTTCTCTCATCAAACGACAAATTTTCATAACCACTAGCTTCAACAACAAATGATTGAAAACTTTTACTTAAAGTTATTCCTGCTTGATCATTCAACTCTAATTTCCTCTGAGTTTGGAAATCTAACACTTTATTGCATCTGAAATGTCTTGACTTCCTTGGAATTAATACATGATTATGTTCTAGTTGAATACTAGTAATGGCACATAATTCATCATTCTGAACTGTAATATTAATCTTTGTTTTGCAATTCATTTTGCTACAAGCTCTAGGATAAAAGGAATTTTTCACTCTAGGAACGGTCTTACCATTTTTAGAGCATCCGAATGAAAAATACTTTATCTAGCCATCATCTTCTTTTTTGGAACCCAACTTTGAAATCCCAAAACCAAGACCTTGGGCATATGATTTGTAAAAAGCACGGACTTCTTCTTCAGATGAAAAATACATCCCAACTTGTGGAGTATCAAGTGTATTTGAGCTTGACGAATCACCCAAATTTTGCACATCACCCTCAATTAATAGTTCTTGCTCCATAACAATTTTACAACCTAAATTCAAATAAAATATTTATTGGCAATCATAAATAAATAATAGCACAAAGAAATGTTTAAGAACATCATTAGGAAAAAAAACTGAAATGAGAATATAACAAGGAAGATACATAAATAAATAATTCAATATGTTTCTTTTGCTGTTATGAATACACATAACTTACAAAATAGCAAGAAACAAACAACACGCATTATTGATGTCAGATTTGTGAAGAAACAACAAAGCATCAATCAAGGTACCCCTTTAAGCAGGATAATGAATCATGAAATTTAACTAAAATACTGGAAAAACTACAGTGAGTGAATCCACTTCTTATACATTTGAAACTCTTTGCATAGGAAGAAATCTTTACATCAAAAATAAACAAGAAAGTTCATGAATTGTTCAATCATCACCATGACATTTAACTAAAACATAAGAGAAGATACAGTGAGTTACCAGAATGGAAAGGGCAGGAGGAAGAAGGAGATACTGCCAGGAGTAGCTTCTCTGGTGGATGTTTGGTGGTGGAGCTTCATTAGCGGAGGAGCTTCACAGCGTGGAGGAGCTTGGAGCTTCATCGCGTGGAGGAGATTTAGGGCTTCGAGAAGCTTCAAGGAGCTTCACAGCATGGAGGAGCTTGGAGCTTCGCCGCGTGTGAGGAGATTTAGGGCTTCGAGAAGCTTCAAGGAGCTTCACAACATGGAGGAGCTTGGAGCTTCGCCGCGTGGAGGAGATTTAGGGCTTTGAGAAGTTTCGAGGAGCTTCACAGCGTGGAGGAGCTTGGAGCTTCGTCGCGTGGAGTAGAGGACGAGCTTATGCTGGTGGAGGACTGCTTTAGGGCTTCGCTTGTGGAGGACGGCTTTAGGACTTTGCTGGGGTGGCGTCTTAGGGTTCGGTTGGTCGTCATCGTGGGTGGAGGAGGAGGGATAAGCGGCGACGATGGAGGAGAAGGGAAGAGGGAGAAGTCGAGCTGAGAATCGCGTCGAGGTGGAGGGGAAAGGAGAAGCCGTGGGATTTAGGGCAAAAACTGGGCTGTGCAATACGAAATATTTTTTTATTTCCTTTTTTTCCATGTAGAAAGTGCTGAGTTACTTCTTGAGGATTTCGTACTCCATATTCCTTAGCATATCATTTCTCTAAAAGATATTGGAAGCACTTTACCTTGATTTATTTTTTTTAGATAATATCTACATTTAATATTGACTCTTTCCCACCCTGCTAAAAAAATGCATATTAATTGTAGTAATTTATTGAACCACGTAGCAAAATTTTTAAAATACTTAAATTAAATTATGCAATTCACCTACTGTTTCTGACCGTCCTGTGTCCTTTGGCCGGTCAAACCAGCATCATAGAGTTGGTCGTGAAATACAGCTAATTAGGCGACTATGTGGCTCCGATTTTACGTCGGCTCAATCATAATTTCATGGCCGCTAGATTGCCATTTCATGATTTCACAGCCAACTTAATCGTAATTTTGTGGCCACCTCAGTCGAACATGATGGTCATTCGCCCGTGAATTTTATCCAACTCGATAAGTCAAATCCTATCATGATTTTGCACTTGTATTTTTTTCGTTTTTGGGACCATCTATTCTACTGAGTCGACTGTACAGATAGTCTCGACAGATGACGAAGAGAGAGCGAAAGAGTATTTTAGATAGAAAATTTGTTGAGTTGGTTATTTTAAAAATAAGATATTTAATTTGGATATTTGAAAAAAATAAATTGCCTTACTAATTGTGGGCTTTGCTTGTTCTATTGGTGCTTAACAATGGAGCAATTACCTGGTCGATTATTTTACAGCCTGAAAGAACGCACTTGGCTCAAATCTGGTAGCGTGGGCTGGGTAAATACCTTGTTCTATCGATCGGATGGTGAACTCCCACTGTTCGTACGTGAGTTGGAGCTGATGTTTTACCGTCTCTCTCTCTCTTACATTGTGGTTACAATCTTGATTCTTGTGAGCAATAGGACAACTCACGCCAAGTAAGGTTGCAATGAGTAATAATTTAACTCACTTTGAAGGATAGTCATGTTGCTAACTGTGCTTTGTAAAAGTTAGAATTTAGTTTGAGCTAGATTAGCATTTAAATAAAGAAGTTTTATAACTAGACGAATTGGCAAATAGGAGAAATAATTTCCAAAGTTCAATAATCAATGTAGTCTGCTAAATATTGGCATCCGAGAAAAGAAGCACAGACTTAACGATGAAAAATGAGTTATTCATTACCTTTGGCTCCATTTTTAATCGATATAACATCCACGAAAAAGTGTAAAAACTGTGTTTTTTTTTTTAATTCATTCGAGTACAAAGCTATCAGCGTAGAGGAACGAACAAGATAGTAGATATTCAATAACCAAAAAAAAAAAAAACTAGAAATGAGAATGGCAGAGAAAACTAATCAGCTCTTCGTCTGCCCAAATTCAATGTTAGATTCGGGGAGTCCATTTACTTTCTCCTTCAGGAGCATCACATCTTCCCCTTCTGATTTGCTATCAGCGTTTTTATATGTTGGTAACTTAGCCTGTTTTTCAGACTCAACGGCCCAGCTGTAGACCACCATGCCAAGGACAGCGAGTAGCATTCCTAGTATGTTCTTTAAAGTGAGGGCAGAATCAAAAAGTATCCATCCCAGTATTAGCACGCAGACAGTTTTCATATGCCCCAAAACTTGGAAGGATGTTGCAGAGAATCTGCCAATGCAAAGATATTGACTCATGTTGCAGAAGACGGCCAGGGAACAAGAGAGAAGAATGAAAAACTGCAAACAGAAAAGATCATACAAGGAATCAGTATTAGGCATCTAGAAGAGATTACAATCTTATGCTATATATATCATTTTTGTGTTCTAAACTACCGGCAATAAGTACAATTCCAAGAGCTAAGCACTCATACCAAAATCAACGATGGGCTGGGTAGATATTGGTTATTTACTTGTGCATGCACAGAAGGTAGCTACTACATCTGAGTTAAGTCTTACAATTCGTATTATATTTGTGCATTTTGTAGCAGCTATGCAAAGGTTTGTCCAAGAGTTTGAGTGATCACATACGGGCACAATATTTACTTTGATCAGTTTGACTAGTTTTGAACTGGAAAAAACAAAATTGCAAGTGCAAACCAAATATATAGGCCTTGTGCTATGAGGAACTTTTATTAACGACAAGTTACAGGAAAACAATAACTAAATTTCAGATGCATATTAAAATTCAGAAAGGCAACAACAAATGCACATTTATCATCCATGCTAAATTAAAATTGAAATATTCATTATGCCTGTTGTTTTATGGTCAATTATTTGCGAAAGAATAGATGCATTGAATTAAACAAGTATTAACCACTAATGCAAAATAAGTTGAGGCAGAATCTGGGTCAACCATAAACCATATACACAAGGATACCAGAACTTACAATTGCTCCTGAAGAATAATGGTATTCCCTAAGTGAGCGGTGATTGAGGTAGTAGTCTGCAAATGGACCGACCACTACAAGAGAGATTGCCTGAACTGGTGCTGTCTTGCTTAGAAGCTCGAAGGAACCAATATTGTATTTTTTTTGGAAAGATCCAATTGTCTGAAAAAATGATGATGACATGGCTACGTGAGAGGAATAAACAATTATAACCAAAATCCATCAATATATAAAACTACTAAAGACATTACTTGAAGCAAATGTGAAAAGTGCAAAAACAAGATTAAACTGAAAAGGTATCAGAATATACACATTCAACAAAATATATTAGCTAACTGCAAGTACTCAATAATTTAAATTAAGAGATGAATGACCACTGCAAACCTTGCTTCCAGCTATCAAATGAACGCAGAACAATAATCAGAAAATTTGGATTTGCTTGATGAATTCGTGCAGGAAATCATAATTGAAGTAGAATAATTTGCAATATACTATTATATAGCACCAGTAGGACTCTAGAATACTTTCTATCCTGTTGCTAGACTGGGACAGAACTCTAAAATAGCTGATAAATAATTAAATATACCTATGGAAAAAAGAATAGTCACGTGACACAGCATAAAGTATATCGTTATAAAACATATGGAAACTCAGGCAGTAATATTGCTTACTATCGAGCATGATGATAGTTTTATATTTCAGCTAACGTAAGTTTTTGCAAATAAGACGAAATAAAAAGCAGAAAGACGAAAAGATCTATATGGCTATGCTTAGTTTTAAAAGTTAGTTCTCACAATCTGCTGCAGTGACGTACACAAAACAGCTACGCATGCACTTAGCAGACCCTTGGCATTAATATCCACATCTGTGACTGTGCAAACACCTACTCCCACAGCCACAACAGCTACGGCTAGTATCACCCGAGATGAGTAGTGTTTATTGTGCAATAGAAATTCCATAAAGCAAACCACGGGTATTATGCTCAGTTTTGAAATCTGCATATTTTAGAAAAAAAAATACGCCGGTTAACACATTGAATAAAACGATGTTGTGATCTTGTCAACTGAAATTCGTAAATTAGCACACCTGATAGAATCCAACCGAGTTCAGCATGAGACTAAGATTCATTCCAGTAATTGACAGATTTGCAACAATGGAGAACCAAAAGAGCTCCCAGAACGGGACATACTTGGACACGGAGAGACCAGCAGCGTTTGAGATCCAACCAACAAGAGCAGTGACACAAAAATGAAAACCCGTCAGGGTGGTTGCTGCACACATAAATTGCAATTAGTGAGACTCCGTGAAACTGAACCCCAAACAAGAATATTTTTTCTTAAAATATATAAAACAGATTCAGCAGGACTCGAGGGGAAAAAGCTTGAATGCGACATCAGTAATCACATCGAGAGCTACAAAAGTAACAAGGCTACTAAAACCACCAGCCTTACGGTCCAAATTAGCTTCAACTGACTGCAATGTTCCCTAAAGCCTAGATCCAAGGAACAAATTCAAGAATATGACCAGAAAATTCTTCAAGTCGGTTATTTGTGCGAAAAGCCGACCGGAACGCCGCAGCAGCATACAAACATACATATGTTTTAAGCATACATCTATAGCCATAACGTGGTTGGCATCTTAATTACAGATCTGTAAACACCAAACTCATCTTCCTCTCAGAAAACAATTCATGTTTGTGGCAATTGTTTTCTCCTGGAAAAAACGGTACCAATCTTTATCTTCGGTTGCCTCAAATATTTACGCTGTTTGCCCGATTCCAACACCATGACCGAGACAACAAGAGAAAAAAAAAAGAAAGAAAAGAGAGCGATCCAGCCGAGAGAGAGCAGGTACCGAAGCAGAAAGCGTAGCCGTTGGGCGACATGAGCTGCTTGTTGGCCATAATGATGCCGACGGAGCTGATTACGTTCATCGCCCAGGCGCCGAAATCAGATACGACGGGTTTCTTCTCCAGATCCATGACTCCTCCTCCTCCTCCTCCGCCTCTTCCCCGGTAACCCTAACTCCCAATACCTCAGATGAGCGTGGAAGGGAAGGGAGAGGAGGCGAGGGGGTCTAGAGACCGCAGCCCTACGAATTTATTTATACAATACGATCCGAGAAAGCAAAGGGGAAAGGAAGAAGACTTGATGACGAAGGTGAAAAAGGAAGACCGGAGACGCACAAAAACAAATTCCAATTTTTGAAACCGCAATGGTGGGCGTCGAAGACGATGCCCATTCGGTGTCGTTTCGTCAGCCCTACCAATTCAAGATCTCACTCTCTCTCTCCCCCTCTCGCCAACGATACGGGACATAACGGAAGTTTTAAGGCGTTTGAGGATGCGACAAACCGACCCATTTTAGAAATGCGGTACGTATTCGAATCGGGACCTACACGGAATGGATTTTCGAGCCACTCACGATGTAGGTAACAACTTGCGTAGGCTTCGGGATATAAGAAATAAATTTTAACGCGGAAGTTATAGTCCGGGGTCCACTTTCCCTAAAGAACGCCATTCGATGGTAGCAAACATAATGTTTAGACGTAGTCCATTATTTGGATTGGAAATGTGAATAAAATATGGAGATAGAGTTAAAAAAAAATTATTATGTATTTATTGTGTATGAGATTTTAATTTTATATTAGAATTTTTTTAAATTTTATTATTGGTTTAAATTATGATATATATAGATTGATATTGTAAATATATACATATGAAAAGATTCTTTCCTGTGTGGGTGTATAAGTATGAGTATAAATTCAGAATCCGAATTATACCGAATCAAGGTTAACTTGTGTATCAGTACGACTTTCGCACATCGAATGCCGAATCAGTTGAGACAAAATTTGCTCAAGCGAATAAATTAATATTTTATAATAGTTTTTTTTTTGTTGCTCATTAATTGATTTAATTGAAACTAATGACAATTAATGTCAATAAATGATTATTAATTTATTCAATTAAAATTATCGACAATTAATGATAATAATGATTATTAATTTATTCAATTTAAACTATCAATAATTAATGATAATAAATGATTATTAATTGATCCAATTGAAATTATCGATAATTATTGGCAATAATGATCATTAATCAGTTATTTATTACAGTCAAAGGTTGAGCCCCTATATAAGGAGTTCAGATCTTGAGTAAAAGATAGAGAGCGAGAGGAAGAGCAAGAAGCGAATCTTTGTCCATCCGTGTTCTCCCACAAATACTCTCTCAACAATGTATCTGTTCGGCTGAACTACTCGTGATAGCACTCGGACGCATTTCAATTCGCCATGAACAACCAATGCTCAGTTGCTTGCGTGATTTTGTCGTTATATCCTAGGGAACAAAGGACCCCAGAGAACCTCGGAGCACAACTAGAGATGTGGCGAATCTGTTTCAAGAAAATTACGTTGAGCGCGCAGACCTCAGTTGTAACGACCCACCTTCTGGGTACTGGCTGTAAGGCCGGTCACTACAGTTTCTACTGTCTATATGCTGTGCGGAAAACTGGGTTTATTAAAATTTTGCTAATCTAATTGCTGGGAACGCTGTAACTGAATGTTCTACATGTACCTAATAATTGTACACATGCTAGGGGAGGTATTTACCACTGATACCGGACTTCTGATCGGTCCACGGACCGGTCCACTGACACTGGCACGGGGAAGAACCTTTGGATCGGTCGACTGACCGATCCATGATTCACTAGAGTTTCTGTACGCACCTGGATCGGTCTGCCGACCGATCCAGGACCTCACTGATCGGTCGGACTGACCGATCCAGTGGCTCACTGATCGGTCAGCTGACCGATCAGTGGTGTGCTGTTCGCGATCCAACTATCGGAATTCTTTCTGTTCGCGGCTGGATTGATCTGCCGAACGATCCAGCTGCGAACAGAGAGTTAGGACTGCCGAAACCAGCTCCCTGATCAGTCTACCGATCGATCTGAGACCCCCTGATCGATCTGCTGACCGATCAGGGGTTTCTGATTTCGTATCAGAAACTCTGATATCAGCACTGATGCGTGCCAAAATCATTATACAACACTATAAAAGCTAAATGAGCATTCTACAAGGAAATGGCTAACATACTAAACATGATGTGAGATATGATTCATTACTTCATGACAAGTAATCACGCTAAGTGCAGAAAAACAACTAACAATGTTCTGATAGATACCTCTCTAAAGTTGTAAGGCAGTTAACTTGCTAAATATTCTAAAACATAAGATAAACTTGCTAGATCCCTCAGATCTTTATTCCAGGTTCCTCCCACACACATCTTGATCTGCATTGCCCTCCAGCCTCCACTAGTCCACTTTTCTTTTACCTGTATCTGCAATATAAGAAAAGTAGCATCTGTAAGCTAAAAAGCTTAGTAAGAAATCATCTACCTCACAAAAACATGCATACGATGCAGATATGATTTTCAAAGCATGCTATTTGAAATATACTGACTAGGCTAAACATGGCATGGCATGTGATCATACAAGCATAGCAATCAAGAACTGAACATAAGCTATCATACTTGCGGAAATAGAGCTGAGCATGAAAACTGAAACTGAAACAAATCATGGAACTGAACTAAACTGATCATGATATGTACTAAACTAACTGAGCTGGTACTGAAACTAAGCTGAACTCACATAACTGATTGTGAATTTGAAAAGCTATACATATAATAAGTGAAAATACTAAACATGCTGCTGATGGGCCCTGGCAACTGTACTTGCTATGCGCGCATCCCTATCCAAACCCGGGATTGCAAGTTCCGAATCTAGTAGGGTTTACTAGGTTAGCTAAACCTAGGGACGACTATGGGAGTCCAGCCCAGTGGATATCTAATCCAGTACAGTGCCACTGCTGAAAGTAAAATACTGAATGCTATATACTTATTTTGCTGAATCTAGGTTATCTGAACCTAGAACTAGGTTGTCTGAACCTAGAGGCGACTGTGGGAGCCCACCCATTGGACTGTAGTCCTACATAAGTTGAAATAAACTAATTTGATGTTTTAAATGCTTCTAGTGCATTTAATAAGTTATTTAAACTATCTATTACTGAGCTAGACATTTAATCGAGCCCCTAGGATGCTCTAACTCTTCTCCCCCATTAGGGAGGCCACCTCTAGGCACCCGACAACGTCTAACCTCCTATCTGAAGAGGGAAGACGTGCCCGACCCATCTAGAGGTGTTCAACTAAATCCCTAATCTGTGAAGAGAGTTAAATACACCCTAGATATCGATAAAAATCAGCATACATCATAACTAAAGCATAAAAACTCAAACGGAAGCTATTATACTGCAGGTGAGGGGTTTCTTACATTGTGTGCTAGATTTCTTACAAATCTAATCGCTAGAAATTCCGGTGGAGACGACTTCCCGACTATTCGCTCGCGTCCACGTGCTCTACTCATGGAGGGGAACGTCCTTGTGCTGAAATCGTCGCCGGAAAGTGACCTTGGGGCCCTAGGGAGAGAACCCTAGGTCTTCTTGGTGTGGCGCCGAGAGAAGGAGGAAGAGAAGAGAGGTGTTCGGCGTGAGGGTTTGGAGAAAGAAAGTGGCGTGAGGTTTTGTGAGGAGAGGGCTGCCGAACCAAATTAAACCAAACCCAACTTAAGTTCTTAATTTATATTAAGTGGGTTATTGAACCCAACTCTAATATAAATATAATTGATTCCTCTTTCTTTCAGCACGGCCCTGCTGGGTTCACCGGTTACTAAGGCTAACTAAAGGTTTAGCGGACCCGAGAGGTCCCGGGTTCGATTCCCGCTTAAACCATTTTGCTTATCTAATTACTTTTGCTACTTCCGCTACTCGGAAAATTCCGGAAAAATATCTAAAAATTCCAGAAAATTCATAGAAAAATTCTAATGCAAGTTTGAGAATTTTCGGGCGTTACAATCAGTATCATACTCAACAAATTTCCTTCCCAACTCGACGATCGACTCCTGATTCTGCTATACACTGCATCAACTTTGCAACTTGGACCATCGAAAGCTTGGCGGAACCAGCCCCGCTGACAACCTGAAATTATCTGCTCAGGTCATCTCAACTGATAAGTTAGAATTATTTTTTGTGTAATTTCAATTCGGTAATTTTTCCTAATATCTCCAGCAATAGATTGTCTATCAATCTTGCAATAGACTTCGTTCTATTAAGATGGTCACAGAATAAAGTATTGAGGTACAATAGACTTAACACATGAAGATCCCCTCCGCCCCGATTGAAATTGTGTCAATCAACCACGGGGAAAGGGCAAAGAAGTTCACTAGATTGGACTTCAAGATGTGGCAGCAGAAGATGCTCATCTGCTTGATCACGCTCAATCTGGCTCAGTTCTTAACCGAGGATCCTCCCAAGCGTGTTGAGGATGTTGATGCGCTAACTATCAGTATAGTGGAGGCATAGAATCACTCTAAGTTTCTTTGCCTAATCTATATCCTCAATTGCCTTAACGGTCGGTTGTACGTTGTGTACAGTATGAAAAGAATGGCTAAGGAGTTGTGGGAGTTTTTGGACAAGAAATATAAGATGAAAGATGCAGGGGCCAAGAAGTTCATCGTGGGTCGATTCTTGCATTACAATATGGTTGACTCCATGACTGTGATTAGCCAAGTCCAGGAGCTTCAAATGATCTTGCACGAAATCCACTCAAAAGAGATGGTTTTAAGAGAAACTTTACAGATGGATGCTATCATTGAGAAGCTGACTCCAGTCTACAAGGACTTCAAGAACTACTTGAAGCATAACCGAAAGGAAATGAATGTGGAGGAACTCATTGTTAGACTTCGTATAGAGAAAGTTATTATCTCAGGCTACTGTGAAAGCCAACGTGGTCAAGCACGGTCAAAACTCGAAACGGAAGAACCCTAAGACTTCAAAAATGGGACCCAGAGGAGACAATAAGAAATTCTCTGGGAAGTGTTCAACTATGGTCGAGTCGGTCACAAATCTTTAGAATGCAGAAAGCCAAAGAAGAAGCAGGAGGCCAATATGAACAAAGTGTAGGATCGAAAAGAATTTAGATATCTCCATAATTGCATGATATTGTTCACTTTGGGCCTAAGTCCTCATGGTTTTGCTCTTGGGCTCTCCCCAAAAGGTCTCATGCCAATGGAGATATCTTTTCTCTTATAAATCCATGATCTTTCCCATATGTTTTCAATGTGGGACTATGTTTACAACCTTGCAACCCCAACAATCCCTCCTCAAACAAAGGATCACAGACTTCCCATGTCTGATCCTCAATCCACCAAGTCTTTCTGCCCCTCGGTCCACTCGACCTACTAGGACTTCTTTGCCTAGCCGCAACTAGGACTTCCTGCCTAGTGTCTGGTCCTCTTGATCCGAACATAGGAGCCACCACTTTTTTTGTTCGATGTCAATATTGTACACACATAGCTTAATCAGACCATATCTCTTTTGCACAGTCGATGGTTAAACCTTCTGGCAGCTTGGACTCTGCTACCAATCGTAGGATCGAAAAGAATTTAAATATCTCCACAATTGCATGATATTGCCCACTTTGGGCCTAAGCCCTCATGATTTTGCTCTTGGGCTCTCCCCAAAAGGTCTCATGCCAATGGAAATATTTTTTCTCTTATAAACTCATGATTTTTCCCATGTGTTTTCAATGTGGGGCTATGTTTGCAACCTTGCAACCCCAACATAAGAGACAGAAATAGACGACCTTTGCGTTGTTGTCTCCAAACTGAACCTGTTTGGTGTTCAAACCCACGACAATGGTGGATTGATTCCGAAGCCACCAGACATGTCTGCTGTAATAATGAGTTGCTCTATAACTTTGAAGAAGTCAAAGGTGGGGACAAGCTATTCATGGAGAACATAGCAACCTTGGACATCATAAGTCAAGGAAAAGTGGTGCTGAAAATGACCTCGGGCAAGAACCTTACTCTGAACAATGTGTTGTATATTTTGGAGATTCAGAATAATCTGGTGTTTGGATCACTATTAAGAAAGCATGACTTTAGTATTATTTTTGAGTCAGACAGAGTTGTGTTGTCAAAGAATGGAATATTTGTAGGAATGAGCTATATATCTGATGGGATGTTCAAGCTCAGTGTAATGATCATTAGGCCTAAGATAAATAAGGATGAAAGTTCTTCTACTTATATACTTGAGTCTTCATGTTGTAACATGATATGCTAGGACATGTTAATTATGATATGTTGCGTAGATTGATAAACATGCAAAACATACCTACATTCCACCTTAATCCAAAACACAAGTGTGAGATTTGTATTGAAGTAAAAATGACGTGGTCATCCTTTCAACATGTTGAGAAAAGCAACTAATCACTTGGACCAATTCACACTGACGTCTGTAACCTCAAAGGTACACCAACACGTGGTGAGAATAAATACTTCATCACTTTTGTATATGATAATATAAAATATTATTATATGAATCTTTTCAAAAGTAAAGATGAAACTATAGAGAAATGTGCTCTCTATAAAAATGAGGTTGAAAACCAACTTAATAAAATAATTAAGGCGGTTCGAAGTGACCAAGACGATGAATATGTATCACCGTTCACTGAGTTGTGTGCTGAACATGAGATCAGACTTGAAACAACAACTCCTTATACTTTTTAGCAAAATGGAGTTGATGAGCAAAAAATCAAACTTTAAAGAAGATGATGAATACTCTTCTATTGAGTTTTGTATTATAAAGTTCATGTAGGAGAAACTGTGTTAATAGTTAATTATCTTTTAAATAAGGTGTCCTGAAAGAAAATAGATAAGAGCTCTTATGAGTTATGGAATAAAAGGCAATCGTCCTATAGAAATTTACAAATGTGGGAGTGTCTTGTCAAAGTTTTGGTGCCTGATTCAAAAATTATTAAAATAGGACCAAAAAACTATTAATTGCATATTTATTGGATATACGCATAATAGCAGTGCGTATTAATTTTTTGTATATGAGTCACAAATATCATATATACACAAGAACTCGATAATAAAATTAATAAATGTCTTGTTCTTCGAGCATATGTTTCTGTATAAGATCTGAAAGGAAGCTAGCTCCTTAAAACAAACATATGAAACACAAGGTGAAGATGATGAGAAGGAGCTAGCCGAGGTTGAGCTTAGATGGAGCAAAATAACTCAAATAGAAAAAACCTACAGATTGAATTTTATCACTTTCATATTGGAAAGTGAGTCTCGAAGTTACTCAGAAGCAATCAGCTCTTTTGATAGACCTCACTAGAGAGAGATAATTACATCTGAGATAGAATCTATCTTGTAAAATCACACTTGAAACCTTGTGAAACTTACTCCGAAAAGTAAATCATTAAGTTGTAAGTGGATCTTCAAGAAGAAAATGACGTCAGATGACACAATTGATAAGTACAAAGCCAGATTTGTAATCAAAGGATACCAACAATGAGAAGGTCTTGATTACTTTGATATATATTCTCCAATGTCGAGAATAACTTCTATAAGAGTATTGTTGACTATAACAACTCTATGGAATCTGGAAATACATCATATGAATGTAAAAACAACCTTTCTAAACGGGGATTTAGAAAAGGAAATTTATATAAAGCAACCTAAGGAGTTTTTTATACCAAAATAGAAAAATAAATTTCATAGATTGGTGAAGTCATTATATGACTTACAATAAGCACCAAAGTAGTAACATGAGAAAGTTAATAATGCCATGAAGGAATGTAGATTTAAGATTAATGAATATGATAAATGGGTCTACATGAAAGTCACAAAGAATGACTATGTCATCTTGTATCTATATGTATATGACATACTTATCATTGGAAGTAACAATACAATAATCAAATCCACTAAAGATATGTTGAACTCAAAATTTGACATGAAAGACATGAGCCTAGCTGATGTGATTCTAGAAATCAAAATTCTTAGAACAATAGAACTTGTTCTTAGTCAGTCTCATTGCATGGACAAGATTCTTAAGAAATTCACCAAGGGTGATTCTTCATTAGCACGAATGTTGATAGAACGAGTTAACATATATCAAAAAATCAAGGAGAAAGTATTTCTCAGATAGAGTACTCTAGAGTGATTAGAAGTTTGATGTACCATGACCAAATTTAGCCTACACAGTAAGTAAACTAAGTAGATATTCGAGTAATCACAGGGATAATAAGAGTACTAAGATACTTGAGGTATACTCGTGAATATGAACTACACTATACGAGATATCTTGATGTGATCGAAGGATATAACGATGCAAGTTGGATATATGATATAAAATACTCTAAGTCTACGAGTGAATATGTATTCACTCTGTGAGGTGTAATAATTTCATGGAAATCTTCTAAGTAAATTGTAATAACTAGATCTACGATGGAATATGAATTTACAACTCTTGATATATATAGTGAAGAGACTGAATGACTACAATAATTTTTAGAAGATATTCTGAGATGGGCGAAATATGTGCCAGTAATTTGCATATATTGCGTTAGTCAATCAGCAATTGGTTGGACACGAAGTCATTTGTATATGGTAAGTCTAGACATATACGTCATAGACATAATATCATTAGACAACTACTCTCAACAAGAGTTATCACTGTTAACTATGTGAAGTCAAAGGATAACCTAGCAGATTCGTTAACCAAGGGGTTAAACAGAGAGTTAGTAGCAAGTTCATCGTGGGGGATAAACTTGATGTCGATGAGAAATGTTGGTACAAAAGAAACCTAACCTATGCAGACTGGAGATCCCAAGAACTAGGTTTAAAGAGATAACTTAACTATACCGATAAAGTTACTCACTATGGAGGAACAACCCAATAGATCAATGAAGGATGAATATTAAGTACACGACTTTTAATGATATAGTAAAGTAATATATAATACTTTTAAAAGATCACCTATGTGATAAAGAAGTGTGATCGCTTCAAAGAAAATTGAAGACACAATTCTTAGAGTTTCTCACGGAACCAGACGTATTTATGGTCAAGGACGAACACACTCATGAGAATTGAGTTGTATCAGGGAGAGTCTTAGGTGAAATTTGTCAATGCTTACATAGACAACAGAACAATTCAAGAACATCAAGTTTATTATCAGCTAGTATGCAAATAAATCTTCATAAGGGAAGGTTCAAACGAAAAAACCACCTATCCTTTACTAGACTCAATGTTATCATATACCCTATTTTTCATTCATGTGGGGGATTGTTGAAAATGTGAATGGAATAAAGAGTTGGAGATGAAGAGACTCTATTGTGCATGGATTTTTAGTCTCACATTAGAAGTCTCTTAACTTTATTGTTAGTTTAAATCATGGCACGTCCATTGATGATGTAAATATATGCATGGGGAGAGACTCTCTCACGCATGAGTACGTAAGGACAGGTGTAAATCCAGGGCTCGGATTGTATTGAACCAAGGTTGACTCGTGTGCGAGCACGATCTACGCACGTCAAATGCCGGACCGGTTGAGGTAAGATTTGTCCTTGCCACATTTTTTACTACTCGGATGAAATAGATGAATTAATTTCAATTAATTTAATCTAATTAAAATTACCAATAATTAATGGTAATAAATGATCATTAATTCATTCAACTGAAAATGTCAACAATTAATTGTAATAAGTGATCATTAATTCATTCAATTGAAACTGTTGATAATTAATAACAATAATGGTTATTAATTCATTAATTGAAACTATCGACAATTAATGACAATAATGATCTTGAGCCTCTATATAAGGAGCTCAGATCTTCAATAGAAAATAGAGAGCGAGAGGAAGGGTAGGAAGTGAACCTCTGTCCATCTATGTTCTCTCACAAAAATTCTCTTAGCCGTGCATCTCTTTGGCTAAACTAGTCGTGATAGCACTTGGGTACATTTTTAGTTCGCCACAAACAACCAGTGCATGATTGTGTGTGTGGTTTTGTCGTTATATCCTAGAAAACAGATGACTCAAGAGAACCTCGAAGCACGACCGGAGATGGAGTGAATCTGTCTCAGTATATTACTCAGTAAATTCCCTTTCCGACTCGACGATCGACTCCTAATTCTGCTACGCATCGCATCAACTCCGCAACTCGGACCACCAGAAGTTTGGCAGAACCAACCTCGCTAGCAATCTAAGATTATCCGCTCAGGTTATCTCAACAGATAAGTTATAATTGATTTTATGTAATTTCAATTCAGTATTTTTTTCCAATATCTCCGACTATAGATTACCCAACAATTCGTCCCAAAGAGATTCCCATAATCTATCCTAGATTATATAAAATGAGGTAAATCATAGATACTGTCAAATAGCTAGGAGATGAGAGGAATTTTTTTTCTCGATGGCATATGTCCATCGGAAATTGATTACTTCCCCATTAGAGTAAATATGTCACCCGCTGACTAACTCGACATCCCCGTGGGAACATGAGGGTGTCATTCGTAGAGTCGTCAATTTGAGTTCGACTCGTCTGGTTCACCCGCTCTGTTAAACAATTTAATTATGTTGAATTGAAATTTTATCAACCTATTTAAAGATAGGTCCAGAAAGACAGATTAACCTATGGGTTGAGAAAATACTAAAGTAGTTGCTCATGCATCTTGAACAAGGTCAATTGAAGCTTCTCTCCTGTTCATCACCCGAGCTAAGAGTACAATTATTTTTTTTTATAGTGCATTAATATAATTGTGGCTACTAGATTGATTTATAATCATTTTTATAATAAATTTTCTTAATTTGCTTTGACAATATTTTCATAAATAATAGATGTTAAATTTAATTTCTTCATGGGCATTTTCTCTTCGTTGAATGAACAACCCACAGGCACCTTTAGCTCTTTAGATAATGATTATTGTCATCACAAAGTTCTTTAGATATTGGCACGTTAATTAGGACTCTAAAATAGTCTTCAACGGAGGCATGTGACATTATTTTAATTAGCAATTATAAGTAATTATTTTTTAAAGAACCCTCCATTATTTTTAGCAATCGAATCTCCACACTTCATTGGAATTTTAGAAAAAAGGAAGGAGAAAATAAATAGACTCCACTTTGAATTTCAACTCCGGCAATAACTTTGCACTCTAAAATATTATACTCAACTTTCTTAATTCCATTTTTTTTAGTGGCAAGCACGCCCATGTAAATGATAAATATAATTCTTCGATTCCTTTGCGTGGCATTAGGGAAAAGGCAATAGCTTCTTTTTTCTTTTGCCTTTTGCCTTCTTAAGACAACTAAGTAGGAAGCAGGTTCTTACATCCAAAAGTCTCGGCAATGCACATGGTTTCTCCATTAACCTGCCTATTGTTAAGTTCCTTGCTCGTGATTAATTTAACGGATCACATGGGTGGATTTGACTTGTTTAATTGTTGCACATGTCCGTGATTTATTTTTCTTTTCTTAAGAGAAAAAAAAAGAGTTTCTAGCAGACAGTTAATAAATCAGAGTTTTCAGGAAATGACACAGTTTGACTGTTTGAGTAATGAGAACTCAGCCTCTTAATAGAGTCTTTCACGATTAACAACTTGTAGTCAATACTAATTGTTAAGCTTTGTTGTCCATGAGATTATGGTGTCGTGGTAAGATATTCAGATTGTCATTTAGGTATCCGTAATTTGAACCCCAGACGTATTTATAAAAATTTGTTTCAAATAGAGGAGGTATAACTAAAGGATGTTGAACTTCTGGGATGATCATCGTGTTTTTTGATTTATCCTAATGACCAATAAAAAAATTTATATGAGATTGAATCGATCATCTAAAAATAATTAATGAGATTAATTGAAATTATCATTTTTTTTATTATCAAACTTTGTTTATGGGCAATCGAACGGAATAGGCCAATTAGCCCACCAATTGAAAATGGATCTTCAGATAAATGGGCGTATGTTGACTCTAGTGAACATACAAGGCTGGATGGCCCATCAGAGGTGCCCTAAGCCGCCTCTCTTAGTTGCATTATTTAACTAACAGCACCCACGGCCGGCTTAATTAATATTTATATGAATGATAATTTTAATAAATTTTAAGATTAATTTTTAGGGAACGTAAAATATGGGACCTTTTTAAGTGAGGATTGCTCCATTAGATAAATATCTGTGTGAGTTATTCTTTTTCATATAGTGTCATTCTAGAGGCATCGCTAAAATAACCGTTTCAATTTTTACTTCAATTATTTAACTAATAATAAATTTTGCTGGTCAGAATTTGATCAGCTAAAAATCTCTATCTTCCAATCATAATGCATATATGTACATGCATGTAATTAATACATAAATATGATATTACTAAAATACCCTTATATATACATGTATATATATATTTTAACTGAACCGATTCTAATCATTTAACATTACCCTTTAACTAATAGCAAAACAAATCGATCCACCAACTAACGAGAACCCTGTGCCCCTGAATTGTGATGCAACGATAAAGCACTTCCATGCTTAATCAAGTGTCTGCATGTCGATTCTTAATTAGGCGGATATTAATTTTTGAGAATTGAACGTACTACTAAATATTTAATATATATTACTCACCACGCACACGCGTTGCATGCATTGACAGATCTAGAAATTCAAATATGATTAGATCACGATAAATAAGGAATGGTATTCTCCATCTCCATCGATGGAATCCCATAATATTAGGGGTTCCACCATCGGCAAGGGAGGGCAACGACCAATGTCGTCCCTCACTGGATCCACCCCTGATTGTATGTATAATATAATGTATAAATTAATACCTTAAACCCATATATTAGATTTGGTGATGGTGTGTCAGGTCTATACAGTAGTATAACGCAAGGGCGATATTCTAGAACTGCAACACAGGGGCGACCCTGACTTTTGGGGGCCCTTGGGCGAAAAGAGAAAAGTGACCTCTATAAAAAAAAATATACTAACTTACAATTTGAATATAGTTTAATAGAAAAACTTGAAAATCAATATATTTCATTTAAAATATAGTAAACTCCATACAAAATATATTTCTCAATATTCTTCAAAAAGTGTAATATATAAAAGTGTAACATTATATAAAATATGTTTCCTAAGTTTCTCTAAAAAAATGTAATACAAAAAAAAGATATGAAATAATCATTGAAAAAATATATATGTTATAGCATTTTAAGAAACAAAAACATCAATAATGTCTTCAAAACTAAGTTTTTCTAACACCCTATTTTTTATACATAAAATTGTCAAGTCATTTACATTCAAATCATTATCATCATTTTCTTTCAATTGTTTCTGCTCATTTGTTACATGATTATAATAATCATTATTTTCTCTCAATTCTTTCCGCTCATTATTGCATAATCATTTAATTCTTCTTGATTACTCGATTGCTGCTCATTTGTTGCATGATCATTTAGTTATTCTTAACTTTTTTCTTGTAATTCATCAACTGAATCTTTAATTGAAGAGCTAACTTTAAAAAACTTACAAAGAACACCTTTGCCTGTTTTAATAATATGTTCCACTCTTTTTCTTTTATTTTTTTTACTCCAAGATTGATATTTTTTTTAAAATATGTTTGTACTATAAATTTTAAGTGTAAAAATAAAACACACAAAACCAGCAACAAAATTAACAATGAAACAAATATAAACAGTGAAAATAATAGTCAAATAATAATAAAGTCTTGTTTGCGTTTGAAGCAATCGATATAATATATTTTATGATAATTAAATTGAGATAATTTATTTAAAATCTTTCAAATATATAAGAAAAATTATAAAATATTACTCCAATACAATATTAAAAATTAATATTGAATATTAACAATAAAAAAATATAGATAAATAGGTAATTAAGTTTTAAGTTTATATATTGATGAATGATTATATTGGTGAAACTAAAATTTTAATTGGGAAATAAATTTTTCTAATTTAATTAAGTTTATATATATATATATGTCAAATTTGGGACCCCTAAAAATGAGGGGCCCTTGCCCGTCGTCTCCGATGACATGCCTTAGGGCCAGTCTTGCCGCAACATCAAATTACTGTAACAAACTATATTAAACTTATAAGAATATATACTATATTTGATCTTAGCAAAAAGGTTAAGTATTTTTTCTAACTCATCAACTTAAAGTATTTATAAAAATTTCTCCACCATCCTAGACTAAAAACAAACTTGTATATTTTTTATATAAAAAATAATAAGGAAAAATTACTAATTAGTTTTAAATTATTTACAATGTGAAAAAATATTAACCTAATTTAATTTTAGATTTCATTAGACAAAGTTCGTATTCATAATAGTTAATTTATAGCATCGACCATTTTCCTTTTCACCCTTATAATACGTTTTATTATTAAAATGCTACGCTATGATCTCCCAATGTCCTAGCACCAAAATAATATAAAATATTAGAAATTATTTTACTTTTCTTTAATCTTATTCATTATCATTTTTTTATTTCCTAATAGTAATTAATTGATTTTTCTAAACAATTCCACTTTTTTTGATGTATGTATGGAAACACGCCTTGTGGAGAACTTGAGTAGGTTTTATCCACGGCGATTTGTACTGAACGGCGCAAGGCAAAATTCAGAGTTTTCACGGTGCGAAACGCACGGTAGAAAAAGGGGCGCTCCCTTTCCACCGCACGAGAAGAAGAGTCAGGCTACTTGCTGTTGGCTGTTCGCGCGGAGAGGATCGAAGAAAGGGAAGAGGAGGAACGCCGCTCGCTTCTCGGATCTGCTGCTTGCTGCTCAGATCTCACGCAGGAAGCAAGTTGAGGGGAAGAGAGAAAGGATCGTAGGTATTGGCTCTTGGGTGGTATCCAGAGGGACGGATTCTGCGCTGGAGTAGGCTGGGTTTCGTCAGGCGGAGTACGCGGGTAGGGAGTTTTTACTATTACAGATCTGTGGTTAAATCGTTGTCCCCTTTGTTGCTGTTGAAATTCGTCTTGCTCTGATCTATATTCGCGCGATCATTTGACGGGTGTTCTTTTGTTTGGATGATTGATGGGAAGATAGATGAGGGTTCTAAACTAAACGTTCTGCGATATTGCTGCTGTTCCACTTGAAATTTGGGAGGCTGCCTTTGGATTGCAATTTGAATCCTGTATTATGCCGTGATTTGAGTGACCATGTTGCATGGCCAGTTGAGATCTAGGTATTGTCCGTGTTTTGATTACTCCGATAAATTAAAACACGGCTGCTGTCGATGCCAAGGCTGTTAATAAGCTGTGAGGTCGGGATTTAGGGCCTCCGTTGGTTTGTGGCTGTGTACTTCAGTTAGGATGATGATGGCTGCAGAGTCCAGCCAAAGTGGTGGAGAGTGTCAAAGGATCTTAGTGAGGAGTTTCATAATAGATAGAGCAGGTTCAGACCGTCTTTGTATGTATCCTTTGTCACTGATCATTTGTGCCTATGATGCAAGTTAGATAATAACTTGATATTGTAGTATGTTGGAAATGATGCATCTCATTCTTAAGTTGGAATGGAAACATAATAATGAGGACCAGAAGTCATTGAGATGATAGAATCTGAACTTGTGAAATAGTTTAGGCTTGAGGATCAGAAGTCATTGAGATGATAATCATGTGTGCACAAGGGTGGCACCTATACATAAACTCTTTTAAGCTACTTGGTCAACAACTATTTTCAATAATGTGATAGATAACAAACTCTCTTCTCTGCTTGCCCGTTGGTTAGAATAGATAGTGTCTCTATTCATTGAATTTCCCCCCTCTCAATTTGCCCACTAGGTAGAGGAATTGTTACTTGGCTAGGCAAGTGGATTGAAATTTGGTCAGATAAATGAATATCTGTTGACAATGTAAGTTGGACATCTATGCGATTATTGAGATTTGTTTTTGGAATTTATTCATTGTTTTAATGGTTATTAGTTAATGAACTAGAGAAAGGCAGGTTAACACATTATTGGTGTTCTTGTTATGCGGTAATCAATCTATTGATTTTCAGGTGGACAAATACACAAGGCAAGGCGGGTCATTCTTTGTCTCTTGTTACACATGAGTTGTATGTTATATAATTGCTATATATTAGTTAATCAAGGCCAATTTCAATTTTGTTTGGAATGTCAATTAATAACTCTTGTTTGTTATTGGTGTTTTTTATCGTGTTGCATCCGAACCCCACTTGCCATTTTGCTAACTTAATTCTTGTTGTCGCTTCAGAATTGCAGGCATTTGCTAGATAGGGGCACCTAGAATTATTGAGTACCTAGTAAATAAAGTTGGTTGCTTTGTCAAGTCACTGGCTAAATTTGCCAACAAAGTGCGTTATACAGTATATTGAAATTGTAATTTTGCAATTCAGAACTCACAAATGCTTGGTTTTATGTGCTTAGCTTTTCCCCTTCTAAATAAACATATTTTCTACTGAGTGACACATTATATGTATTATGTACTGGGAGATAAAGAAACAAAGTACATGCTTACATTGTGTTTTTGTGATTTAAATTGTTGAAACAATGAAGATTTCAAAAAAATTTACACTGGTTTTCCCACTATGGTAAGGTATTGTGAGATTCATTCTGGATTTTGTGCCACTTTGTTGAGTGTGAATAAATTTGTGGAATATAGACTTTCTCGCATTTGTATTTTCTTATTATATGTGGTTCAGATACTATCTCATCTATGATGGTAAGATACTTGTTAAGATGCTTAACATATTCAGCAAAACTGACCAAAACTTGTCGCTGACAGATATCAATCATTTGAGCTTCTAGTTGTGATAAGGCTTCCATGGCAGCGTCTGAAGAGAACAGCTCTTTGTTTCCAATCTTTATACTTACGATCATGGCAATACCTATAGTGCCTTATACAATCCTCAGGCTGTGTCGTGCTTTTACAAAGAAAACAAAGACTATTCATTGCCAGTGCAACGTATGTTCCCATTCAGGGAAGTACCAAAAATCCATTTTCAAACGTGTATGAGACTCTTCCATGTTGGTCCTACTCAGAAATTTGCTTTGCTCTTTGACATAATGTTATTTTGTGATATTCTGTAGATATCAAACTTTTCAACTTGTAGCAATTTGACACTTTTGCTGCTTTGGGTTCTCATGGGGATCCTGGTTTATTACATCAAACATATAAGCCGCGAGGTATATGATGTTGAATGCTGTTTACTTAGGCTTCTTGTAATTTGACTTTACTTCTAGCAAAATCATCGTCCTATAGCTAATGAAAGCTAGATACATTTTGATGACAACGCAACTTTTTTCTTTATTGTAATTCTTTCTTGGTAGTTATGAGCTATATAACTTTCCAATTTTTATGTCATCAAGTTTGAAGGATAGCATTTACCTATGATGCACTACTAATCACATGTAAATTATAGTTTTTGTGTTGTGCATGAATATAGAATTTAATAACCCATGTTTCGGCAATGACATTTAGCATTCTCTCTTTCTTGTTTTATCACATATGATGATTTGGTTGCTTCAGCCTTTTGTGTGTTTCTTTTCAACTAATATCTAGGTAGATTTTTCTTTGTATAAGACTATTGTTTGATTTCCATCTTTCTTGATCCATTTTTTACTTGCATTATGTGTTAAGATTTTTCTTGTTTTGATAAATAGATGAAAATATTTGAACTCGGTTCTTATTTTGTAAAACCTCTTTTGTATGCATGGGGAAGGTAAGTTAGGAGGAGCTATGAGATGCAATTTTCTTTGAGAGAAATGCATTACTAATGAGTGACATTCTAATGTATAATGTGCATGTGACATAATTGCTTTCTATGTCATTTACTGATTATTGTCAAAAAAATATTGGCTTGAAAATCTTATACTAAATTCCTCCAATGAAGACTACATGCATTATCTCACTTGCACAACAGCTATGTCTCTGGACTTGGCATTGAAATGGGTGATCACTAAGAAATCCAACATAATCTTCATCAATATAAGCTTTATTTTGACTCCCTGTCAGTTTATACTACTATCCTTTTGAGGAATATTTTTGATGTAATGAATAATTTGTAGTACAAATTGTCAATTATTTTGTTTAGGACTAAGCTACACATCCTTTAAGTGATTTACAGTTTAGATTGAATTCTCTTTTATGGTGTTGATTCTGTTTTTAAACTGTTTTCAGATTCAACCATTTGAACCATTTAGCATTCTGGGATTAGAGCCTGGAGCTTCTGATTCAGAAATAAAGAAAGCATACCGAAGGTTGTCAATTCTGTATCATCCAGATAAAAATCCTGATCCAGGTAGAAGGTCTTCTTGTTTGCATGTTGTTTCATGCTATTTTTTAAAATAAGAAACTTGCCAGCATATTTTCTGATTCTAACCCATGCTGCTGTTTCAGAGGCTCATAAATATTTTGTGGATTTCATATCTAAGGCATATCAAGCATTGACTGATGCTATTTCTCGTGAAAATTTTGAGAAATATGGCCACCCAGATGGAAGACAGGTAGCTTTACTACTTGCTTATAATGTATTCTAGTTTTTACATGCTTGCTTATGTTAGTTTCCATCAGATAATTTTTGGTCACACGATTTGGGTTCTTTTGCTCATTTAAGAACAATCTCAGAAACTGCGTTGCTAATTATAGGGTCTTCAAATGGGGATTGCTCTACCTCAGTTCTTACTCAAGTTTGATGGGGTATCTGGTGGTGTACTATTGCTTAGCATTGTTGGAGTTTGTATACTGTTGCCTTTATTGATAGCAGTTATATATCTCTCAAGGTCGGCAAAATATACTGGAAATTATGTTATGCATCAAACTTTGTCCACCTACTACTATTTCATGAAACCTTCTTTGGCTCCAAGGTATACACTGTGAATTGGTAAACTCATATGTTCCATTATTTTCTATTAATCATCAATAAATATATTGATCTGAACACTTACTGACTATATGCTAGCTCTTGTTACTTGTCATTTTAAATGGCCATGTTTAAAGATATGTCTTTGTGAAATTCTTCAACTTTGAATGCTCGTGTTGAGCTGAACAGGTAAAGTTTCATTTTACATGTGAAGTTTTGGAATAATAAGTTTGTACCATAAGTTTGTTTCAATTTGGGTTTTGAACACTGAGCAAAAGACGGGTCAACTGTTGTAGTACTATAAAATGTTACTATTGGAGAGCAACTCAATATAAAAAGGACAACACAGTGCACGAAGCTCCCGCCATGCGGGGTCCCGGGGAAGGATCCATTGTACGCAGCCTTACCTTGCTTTTTGCATGAGACTGTTTCCAGGATTCGAACTCGTGACCTTTTGGTCACATGACAACAACTTTACTGTTGCGCCAAGGCTCTCCTTCTGGAGAGCAACTCAATATAGCTCCAATATATTAAGAAATTAAAAAAAAAAATAAACTGGATACCTGGTGCCAACTATATATATATATATATATATATATATATATATATATATATATATACATAAAATAGGTAGATGATACATGCAGCTTCCTAATTAGACATGTTGAATGGACTAAAGATGAAATATATAAAATAGGTAGATGATGCATGCAGCTTCCTAATTAGACATGTTGAATGGACTAAAGATGAAATATATAGAATAGGTAGATGATGCATGCCGCTTCCTAATTAGACATGTTGAATGGGCTAAAGATGAGGGCCTAAAGGGTAGAGTGATAGAGAACTCTAGTTAGTGTAATTAAAAATGATTGAAAAGATCTGAATGTTACTATCAATTTATTTTTGCACAAAATTCATGGAGGAAACTGTCCTCCAATAGACTACTATGGTGTAATGATGAGATTGAAGTAGATCAGACCAGGCTAGTGTGATAAATATAAATGTTCCATTATGAAATATCAATTCATGCACAAAAATCATACTTGCTGAAGTTATGAGATCCTGGTTATTTTATCCTTATGTTGCATATGCTGAGTTCTTGTTTCTTCTCATTCTAAATATAAGTACATCTATGCAAGTTCTCTATCTTAGATAATGTTGCAACTTGCAACACCTTAGATATGAAATATAATAACACAGATTTCCACTACAGAACGTTTTCAAATTTGCATGTTCAGGTAGATTGATTTTTAGGATGGAATCCTGAGCTAACAATTATTCCAGGTTGATTCATCCTTCTCAATTCAATGTATTCAACTAAAATGACCAACAGAGACCAAATATCATCCTACTAACAGACTTAAAAAAGTTAACAGATGTATCAATTTAAGTAAATGAAAGGTGGAATTAGATAATATCTTGGTAACTGATTTGCCTTACCCAAAAGTGCAACACTTATTATTAGTTAACCTTCTATCCAAACTTATGACTCACCTATTTGTTTCTATAATTATCATCTGGCTCTAATCAATCAGAAAATTGACAAGGAATTCAAATAAAACATAGAAATGTAGATTCGATTCAATATTTTTCAAATGATTAACCTGACCCAAGAGTGCAAGATGAAACTATGTTTCATGAAATGATTAGATACAGTAAGAAGGATATTTAACTACAAAACAAAATAAAGACTTAGTGCAAGCTTGTGGAGTTACGAGCTGGCTTCACCAGCAATACAAATGGAAAATGGAAAATAAATATCTATTTTCCTATCTTTTTCGCATTTGGTAAATGTAGTTTGAATTCACTGATTCGGCAAAATGAAAACTTAATACTGTCTGATTGGCTGATAATTCAGTAACTACTCATTTTTCATTCTTCAATCTTCACTTGTGTTGGTTTGAACTTCCATCATTTTCCATATATGTTGCTTGTTTGCTATTTTACTAGCATTTTTGTAAGCTGACTATCATGGGATCTACAGCAAAGTTATAGATGTCTTCATCAAGGCTGCTGAGTATTTGGAAATTCCAGTTCGCAGAAGTGATGATGAACCCCTTCAGAAACTGTTTCTTGCAGTTAGAAGTGAACTGAATCTTGACCTTAAAAACATCAAGACTGAGCAAGCAAAGTTTTGGAAGCAACATCCATCCCTTGTTAAGGTAGCTTATGTGTTCTTATATCTTTAATGCCTTTAATTTTATACATGCCTTGGTATAGAATAGTCTCTCTGATATATATTTGTTTGTCAAACAAATATATATGTCAGGTCAAACAATTGTTATATAAATCAAACTTTCCTGATATATATTTGTTTGTCCTCACTGATTTCAGATGGAATTACTGATTCAAGCTCACTTAACTCGTGAATCAACCATGTTATCTTCATCGCTATTGAATGATTACAAACAAATGCTTGAGCTTGCACCTCGCCTCCTGGAAGAACTGGTGAAGGTGATATATCTTTTCACTTATGGATGAGTATTTAAATTCATGTTTTATGGGAAGATTTTATTTGATTAATTACTTTGTCAGCATGCTTGTGTTTTTTTACTTAAATTTATTTCTGTTTTGCACAAATTATTATTTTTCCTTTCGTTCTCTGTATTTGCCTTTTTTGGTGGTTAAAAGAAGAGGTGGGCTGTTAACTCTGTCTAGTGTTTTTTTCAAACACTGCCTTGATCATAATTGAACTTAAATAACTTTTTTGTCTTTGTTGTGGTCTATATTTATGAGAATAATGTGATGTATTTACAACAATAATGTGACATGAAAACGTACATTGGGAAGCTTTATATAGCTTGTAAGAGCCTGTTAACAGTAAAGAAAGATGTCTGCCAGACACTACGATACAAGTAATGTGCTGGAACATTTCCAAAATTTCCTTTCATGCCCTTCCTTATGCTAAGTGATGTCCAAGGTCTAAGTCAATGGCTGACATGCAAAAGGGTTGCTGGTCCAATTGTGTGAGCATGCTGGACACTGTTACTCCGTTACCATTGCATGTTATTGTTTATTTAGTCATATGACCATAATGTTTTTGTTTGTTCTTTGGTTATAGTTGCATCTGTGTAAGAAGTGCATGTACTTGTGTCATGGGTAGATGAGGTACATGGTACTAAATCAAATTAAATTCAAAATAAACTAGGATCATGTAAAGAAGAGCAAAAACATTATTTTGACGCAGCAGGAATATTATAACATTCTTTTCTGCTTATTCTTAGGTTACTAATTTAATGATTAAAAAAAAGTTTATACACAAATATTTGCTTATTTATGTATGCAAATCCTAGTGATAGTTACAATAATGTGATATTATGATAAATATTCTTTTATATGCTGCAATATAGAAACTTATATGTGCTTGAGTACTATGACATTTACTTTACGAACTAAAAATATTCTCAAAACGATACTTGAGTTCTTCCAACGTAGGTGGTAGCTCATGCATGATTTTCCTTTGACATAATTCGAATTAACTTCAAATAATTCGAATTGCATCTTTCCCATTTATTATCATAAGATCACTATAGAATAATAACTTTTGAGTGCTATAATGCATTCTTTGCATTCACAGATTGCTGTAATGCCACGTAGCCCCCATGGACATGGATGGCTGAGGCCAGCAATTGGAATTGTTGAGCTTTCACAATGCATCATCCAGGTGTGTAAGTAGTATTATTGAATTACTCATTTTATTGTATTTACAATCTCATGCTACTGGGTTATTTTAAATTTGATAAAATTTTATCACAAATAGTGAAATTTCAATTGTGTGTTTCTTCACAAATTATTTGTGTGCACTTGTGCGTTTATTTTTGAAACACACACATACGCACAAGCCTTCCTCACTTGTGGCAGAAATGAGCTATCACTTATGAAATATAAGTAATTGGCTATTGCATGCAGCTATTAGCATCAGAATGTAATTTTAGTCTCAAAGATAATGTCTACCTTGATGGCATATAGTTATTTTTGATGAAAGATCTCTAGGTTATTTATTTACTTGTAGTCTGATTGACCTTTTATTTGCCTTATTTGCTTGTTCTGTAGGAAGATCAATTTTGATCATTTTCAAGTTTTAATTTTTCTGTTGCTTTTCTGAGGTTCTGATTGGAAAGTGCTTTCATTCTAATTGATTTTTCAAACCAATCGAAGAAAACAATCCGTGCTAGTTGAGGGAGGTTAACTGGACTTTCTTATAACTTCAGCAACTCTTCTTAACCTTGTAGACTCCAATCTTTGGCAACTGCTCTGAACTCTGCCTTGCTCGAGTTGTAGTCTTCTGCAGTTGTCTTGACTCATCTCCATGTGCCTGTTCAGTTTTCTTCATGTACCTACATGGCTGCAAGCATTATGAGGGGTATAATATGTAGCATCTTCTTTATTGTACAACCTGTCGGTGCTTTAGCACCGGAATCAAAGATGTGACTTTATGCCTCTAGTAAATGTGAATTGGTACTCAATTTTGCAATCCAAAGGAGTCTGATCAAAAGGAATGACTGGTGTAATGGTAGAGGATGAAATGCTAATCCCTAAAATGCCTGGTGCTCTTGATGCTTTGTTATTGATCTCTTTCCATTGGTAGGTAACAAACTAGGGGAAAGGACCTTATAAATCAATTTCCAGACAAGAATTTTTAGAGCAAATAGGCATTATGTGATGGAACAATCCAAGTTCCATAGTTGCATAGTTAACATTTTCAGTTCTAAGATACCTAAAGTGTCAATCACATTAGGTTTGACTATCTATACTGAGACTATGGATCCATTATGCTCGTCCACCTTGATGGCACTTTTCTCATTTTATAGTTTTTAGAAGATCTAATGTGCTAGCAACCTGTTACCTAACTTCAGATTTTATGCCACTTTTATCATTGTAGTATTTTAATCTGTTTCTATTGTTAAAATAGCTTTTGTGCTTCTATATCTCAATGCATTCACTGTAGGTTTGTCTAGCTACACTGACACTATGGATTCATGACCTTCATTTCACCTTGACGGCCCTTCTCTCATTGTAGTTTGTTGGAAGATCTTAAGTCTTGGCAACTACCCATTACCTAACTTCAGTTATTTATGTCACTTTTATCATTGTAGTACTTTAATCAATTTTATAGTTAAAAAAATCTGATGTGCTGGCAACTCCTTGCTCAGCGTTCTTTCATTTACTTGGTGATATCTTCCTAATATGTTTTTATATGTTAAACAGGCTGTGCCTCTAAGTGCACGGAAAGCAACTGGAGGATACCCTGAAGGCCTTGCACCATTTTTGCAACTTCCATATTTCAGTGAGTCTACTGTCAAAAAAATTGCCCGAAAGGTACTTGTCTGTCTGTTAGTGAATAATGAATGATCTTTTCTGAAACAAATAAGCTTTTTCTTCACTGTATTGGTATAGTGAGTAGGTGTTTTTTTTTGCCACATTCTTGCATAATTAATCATGGGAGAATATTTAAATGATATGAGAATACTGTTTCCTTATTTTCAATTAAATTGGTTTAACTTACATGAGTACACATTTCAAATTCAGTACCAAAAATTTTCAAGCGATTTGTTTAAATCAATATTCAAGCAAATTGAAAAGGCTGCATCACTAAGTTGCAAAGCAAATAAATAAATTTGTTGACACTAATCATAAAATTAAGATATGCTTTTCATTGGCAATCTTTATGCAGTTTCAACAAGATCAATTGTGACATCTTTGGGTTGGCATTTGATAGTGTAAAGTCTTATTAAAGCAAATTATATAGGTTGGCATCTTGTTTTTGAGAATGTAGTTGAAAGGAGAACCAAGTGATTATGACTATGGAAATATATTAAATTTACAATATATGAAGGAAGGGGAGCCTTGGCATTGAAGTTGCTGTCATGTGACTTGGAGGTCACAAGTTCTAGTCTCGGAAATAATCTCTTGCAAAGCAAGATAAGGCTGTGTACAATAGACTCTTTCCTGGGACCTCGTATTGGCGGGAGTTTCGTGAACCAGATTGCTTTTTTTTTTTTAACAATATATGAAAAATGATGATCCGCAGGATCAGATTAATGCTGGCCCATTTCTTGTGTTAATATGAGTCAACATTGAAATAATGTTGTCAAAACCTCGTTCTATAATTCTATTCTTGAGGAAGAGATACTTTTCTTATACATTTTAGGTTTACCTGAAACCAAAGAGCATACTGGGTAAATGGTAGGGCTTCATAAGTGTTGCATTAATTTTTTATTGAATATCATCAACTTTTTTTTAAAAAAAAAATCCAAAGTTGTACATTTGCCAAATTTTGGTAAAAGATCAGGTTTTGTCCATGCCTTCTCATTACTTGCTACACGTGGATAATTCCCATCTTTGAGTTAGCTCAGGTTTTTACTGAGCCACAACCAAGTTCAGAACTATTTCCTTTTATGGAAAATTGAATGACTGCTTTGATATTTGGTAAACCCTCTAAAATGTTTCAACATATAAATTCCCCTAGATTAGGTGCCAGCTTCTGCCATCAGAAGTTTAGGCAGTGTGTTTCTGGCATAAAATTACCCTCTTTGTTGAATTTCACTAGCTAGATAATTCTGGGATACATTCTTTTGTGAAAATAATCCTCTCAACAAATTTTTATTTCACCCTTTTTCTCGAACATTAACACAGGCATGGACTCGATGTTTATTAATTTACCTTCCTACCACCAATTCTTAATTATGGTTCCATGAACTATGCTTTTCGAACTATAGAAATGTTTGATACACCAAATAAGTAGAACTCTGTTTGGTACACTATCTGCTATTTCTGGTGGTTGGTTACAATTTGAATGCTTGATCCTGCTACTTTTTAGGCTCTCAACTTGTAAGCACATCCGTTATGTACTAGTGAAGAACTTACTTGCATTTGCTACACTGTATTGTACATCAAAAGTTTTAAATTTAAGCATGGTTTGCAGAAAGTGCGGACTTTCCAAGAACTACGAGACATGACTATTAATGATCGGGTGGAGCTGCTGACTCAGGTTGCTGGACTTTCTGCTCTTGAAGCACGTGATGTTGAGTATGTGCTCGAAATGATTCCATCTATTGAAGTGGATATTACTTGTGAGACTGAAGGGGAAGAAGGCATACAAGAGGGTGACATTGTTACGATGTATGCTTGGGTAACTCTTAAGCGTGCTAATGGCCTGATAGGTGCCCTTCCTCATGCTCCCTATTATCCTTTCCACAAGGAGGAGAACTTTTGGATGCTGCTTGCTGATCCAGTCTCAAATGATGTTTGGATATCGCAAAAGGTGAACTTCATGGATGAGGCTACTGCTATTTCTGGGGCATCAAAGGCAATTCAAGAAACACGGGAGAGTCTGGGTGCTAGTGTGAAGGAAATCAATGTCGCAGTGAGAGAAGCTGTGGAGAAGGTGAAGAATGGGTCGAGACTCGTGATGAGCAAGTTTCAGGCTCCTTCTGAAGGAAGCTACAATCTGACCTGTTTCTGTTTGTCTGATACATGGCTAGGGTGTGATAGAAAGACTAGTATAAAATTGAAAATTTTGAAGCGAAGTCGAGCTGGTACACGGGGTCATGTTGTGGAGGAAGGACCAACAGCAGATGAAGGGATTGAAGAAGAAGAAGAGGAGGAAGAAGAAGAGTATGATGATTATGAGAGCGAGTACAGCGATGATATGGATGATGAGAAAGATAAGAAAGGAAAGAAGGCAAATGGTGTTGCCAATAAGAAAGCAGAATCAAGCCCGGAAGCTTCAGGCAGTGATGATGACTGAAGAATCATATTTCACCTTCCCACGGTCGAACACATTCTCTGCCTGAAAATTTTCAAACACTAATGCCCTCCAGTTCACTTTTCATACACATTTTGAATAATAATCATGCTGTTAACTATGCGCCCTAGCACTCAAAACCCCCGTGGAAGTTCATGTTAAACTGCAGCACAAGGCAATTGAATCGAGTCAGTAAATTAAACGGGATTGCCAAATGCCAATGCTTCTGGGCAATTTTGATGTTCACCGGTTTTATGTTAGTGATCGGTGTGTGGGGGTGAACCTTATGAATTCCAAGTGCTAATCTCGGTGGCACATTGTTTATTTTTGATATGCTTGCAAATTACATACATTAAAACAGGTGAAATCAAACGGTAGACGGCTGAAAAGTGCCCTAAGATTATCATTATTTTTTAAAAAATTATGTTTTTTTTTAGCTTATCCTGTTCTTGCTCAATGTCGGATAATTTTTTTTCTTTACAAATATGATCATTCTCATTCAATATATATATTTTATTTTTTTTACAAAATAAATGTACACGATAAAGTGAGATTTCCAGTTCATCTCGACGCATTAGCATGTTGTTACTTGAAAAAAAAAAAATCCACTCATGACAAGTGAACAATCTTACTTGCTTATGGGAATAAAAAATAGCATTCCCGTGAATTATCTTTACATATCAAGTTTAGAAACGTAAATCTTATAAATTTTTCAATAAATTTACAAGTATTTGAATCATTATCATGAAGACAAGGCCTATTATATCGAAAATTATTTTGCTTTATTAAAGAGAGGGTCTATTATGAGAAATATTTAAAGAAGACTCGTTTTTACCGGGAAGCAGCAGCAGCTGCCATTTAGATGGAAAGGTTGCTTTCGTCCGAAGTCACTGTCGTCTTCTTCACCGAACTACGTTACCATCCTCCTCTTCTCCTTCTCCTCCACAAACCCTTTTCCTGAACCCAAACGCTTCTCTTTACTCTTCAATCTTCATCGCTTCCGTTGCGTTCATCTCCATCTCCATCTCTATTTGTTGCGGTATTTGCCGCACGGTTGATGCATGTCAAGATCTCCTTTTGGCCGCCCTACTCGTCTCGCCACGCCTCGTTTCTCATGCGTGCAAGCCATCTCCTTGAGAAACACATTCATCCTTCGCACATTGCTCCGATTCCTTCTCTTCGCCATTCTTTTGATCGCTTCGAGCTCTGTCAAGTTTCCATCTTTTCTGCCATTGAGCCCTACTGAGCGACAACCTACCTTACCTTCCATCGTCAAGTTGCTAATCTGGTTCTTGTTCATTTCTTCAATCCATTCGCTTTTCTTCGTCTTCAGCGGTAAAAATCTCAACTTGTTTACATCTTTTTTTCCCTGATCCTTAGATGGGAGCTCAACACAGCACGAGGTCGCACAACCTAGCTGTTGCAGATGCCGGCGCCGGCGGAGGAGATGGCCACGGGCACCTCCCGTGTCTGGCGGAGCTGATGTCTTACGAGGAGGCCTGCCGCCTCGATCCCGAGCTCGAGACCTTCGACTCCACGCTCCAGCAGCGCACCGGTCGCGCCATCTCCACCCTCACCGACGGCGTCCAGGTCCGTTCCCTCTCCCTCGATTCCCTCAGGGAGATCACCGGCTGCCTCCTCGAGATGAACCAGGAGGTGGTCAAGGTCATCCTCGACTGCAAGCGCGACGTGTGGAAGAACACCGAGCTCTTCGACCTCGTCGAGGAGTACTTCCAGAACAGCCTCCAAACTCTCGACTTCTGCACTACCCTCGAAAAGTGCCTCACTAAAGCTCGCGACAACCAGCTCATCCTCCGAGTCGCGCTGCAGCGCTTCGCCGAGGAGGAGGAGGAGGACAACAAAGGCGACAATGCGAGGTACTCTCGTACTCTGAAGGAGCTGAGGCGCTTCAAGGCGGCCGGCGATCCCTTCACGGAAGAGTTCTTCAAGGCTTTCCGGTCCATCCACCACCAACAGCTCCAGATGCTCGACAAAATGCGGATGAGAAAGAACAAGCTCGACAAGAAGCTCAAATCCATCAAGGCCTGGAGGAAAGTCTCGAGTATCATCTTCGCGGCCACATTGACCACCTTCTTGATCTGCTCGATAGTTGTTGCTGCCATAGCCGCCCCGCCTGTTGCTGCAGCTGTGGCCGCAGCTGCAGCTATCCCGATTGGGTCGATGGGGAAGTGGCTCGATTCGCTGCTCAAGGATTACCAGAATGCTTTGAAGGGGCAGAAGGAGGTGCTCCTGTCGATGCAAGTAGGCACCTGCATTTCAATCAGAGACATGGATAACATCCATTGTTTGATAGATCAGTTGGAGATCCAGATGGCATCGTTGCTGAGTTGCATGGACTTCGCCATCAGGGATGTGGAAGCGATGAAAATTGTGATGGAGAAGATAGGGGAAAAGATGGAGGTGTTTATGAAGAGTGTTGAGAATTTGGCTCGCCAAGCAGACAGGTGCAGCACTGATATTACGAGGGCCAGAACTGTTTTGCTGCAGAAAATTATCAACACCTCATGAATCTGAATAAAGGAAGCCTCATGGTAAGTCAAGTGAAGCCTAATATTGAGATTCATTTATTCCTATCCTTGAGAACTTTGGTTGTGATTAGTCAATTTAATAAGATTCTAGTCATCCGTGTTTTAAATGCTCATTAAGAAATTCTGATTGTATCTTTCTTTTTTTCTCCTGTTATGATATGAAAAGAGACGTATCACCATGGTCGAACTACTTTAGTTTCCACTTCACGTTCGATCTTAGCATTCTGCAACCGTATAAAAAAAAATGGAATGCTCACGAACAGCAGTAGGGACATTCACGTCAGCAGTTCAACAAGATTATCCACAATGGCAAATATACATCAGGTACAAACTGGAATTTGCACAAGAACCGAAAGGTTACCTAAATCAGAAACTTTGACGAGACGAGAGACAAACCCGCTCACACTTAAAGTAGATCAGCATAACACCTAGCCAGCCATAAGGGGAAATCATGACGAAGAACCATAAAAACAGCCAAGAAATCCAAAGAAAACGATCAGCCACTTGGAGCTGTGCAGGGTTAGGCTAAATCCTCAGTTTTTGGACCTTGAATGTTTGATGAGCCAATCAATAACAGAGTCTATGTTGGTTGAGTTCTTGCATGAGATCATGTAGCAACATACTTCCCTATCTGTGATAGATTTAAGCCCCCTGAAGCAATCAATGGTTAGAATGACAGTGGCAATAGCATCATAAGAAGAAATCGACCATAGTTATTTGCCGTGTGGAAGAGTTTGGGGATTCTTACATGGCTTCTGTTAAACTCGGCTTTGTCAGAGCTTCTGGTTTATCAATTTTGTTTCCGAGGACCAACAGTGGGATCCCACTTAGTGATGACTTGCTTAAAAGATCATGAAGTTCACCTTTTGAAATAGACAAATTATCCGGATCAGCTGCATCTACAACATATCTGCAGTAAAGATGAAATTCCAATAAAGATAGGTTCTTCGAGTCATGCAATTGGGACATCAGAAAGTGGTGTTATTAATAGACATCGGTCCTAATCTAGAGATAGTGTACTCTCAGAAGGACAGTTATTGGACAAAGAGTTGGAGGATGGTGTTTTACACTATGCGCATTAAATTGTCAAATTACTATAATTCTCAAACCTGAATTGCAAACATTTTATTTCATGAAATGTATTATTTTGGGTGGGAAAAGCCCTAAGAACATCCAACAAACTATTGAGACCATAATAAAAAATTGAGATGCCTAATGTCACAATTCGGTTACATCCGGTTGGTTATATGAGAGCTAACCTATCATCTTATCAAGCCTAACACCACTATCCTAAAATACTTAAACCCACCCAAGTTAAATGCTAAGGTTATAAAGCTTTTTTTATTAGTTCACAACCCACCACATATAACTAAATTGGAATGTTACGAACCCACTTAAGGATTGACATTTCCGTCAATACCCAAAGTGTTTGATGGCATGTGAGACCGAATGATAGTTGCACCAACATGAGGGTACCCATTTCCAACACCTCACCTACCTAAAGATTAGGTCCAGTATAATACCAATTCTTAATCCTGCTTAGATTAAAAAATTGTCCTATTAACTTATGTTCAATCACTAGCCCAAAATGTTTAAGCAAGTTATCATAGATCATTCATTTAAGCTTAAAAAGATTCTTTATTTGCCTACAACTCACCATGTGACGCTAAATTGGGATGTCAAATCTAAAATGTCATTGAACAATGTTTCAACTAATCCTTGTTGTACAAGATCTTTCTACAACAATGTTTTCATTAAAATGTTGTTCAAGTACAGTAAGACAGTGCTTTGATCAAAACATAGAATTTTGGATGAAAGTGGAATATATTTTTCATGATGTCTTGTAAGGGAGATTTTAAGAAAAAGAAACCTTGTTTGAGTATTTATAAACTATAGAGGCTTTATTTGAGTGTTTTTTCATTTCGGAATATGGAATGTGATCGTGAAACAAAAATTTTTAAAATTCTTGTTTGACAACACGGAATGAATGAAACATTATATTTGAAATGATTGAAGGACATGAAGTAACATTAAAGAAATCAGAATGGCAATTTGCAGTTCCTTTCTTTAAGTTACCAAACAGGGCCAGAACACACAACTACACATTTAAGCTAGCAATACTTTAAAAAAAATGAGAATTGAACCATAGGCTTGTATGGTTTGTTTTTGGATTTGAACATAGCAAGTGCATTGATCTAGAAAACATGGTCAGTTACCAAAAAAAAAAAAAACAGGAAACAAATAGATTAAAGTAACTTGGATAGCTTTGAGATGCTTATGATAAGCATTAAACCATTGGATTCAGCGGCACTACAGAGAGAAGGTCATTTTGACTGATTGTTGACCACGAACAAGACCAGGCTCATTGACAAATTAAAGCAGCCTAGGTTGTCCCAAATTGTAGACAACTTGTGAGGTTTCTGCAGGTTTAGGTCCTGAATCATGGCCTCAGCTTCAGTGGCAGCATATCTATTGTATTTCCAATGCACCAAAAGAGCAATGGGCTATCACTAAGAACAAATTGAGCGTTTATAGCATTTATGCAGAAGACTTAGGATGCCAACTAAGGCAGTCTAGGTTTAAAGGGCTAAAAAATTCATTTTAAAGTTATTTTGATTTTAGTTGTTTAGATTTTAAGGAAAAGTTTGTTAGAGAATTGTTAAACATATTTAGAGTTGTTTTAGAAAATATAGTTTGGGATAAACTAGGTTTATTAATTTATGAATAATTGGTCGTATTGTGAGTTTATAAAAAGAGTTGGGATCATATTCATTTCAGTTTATGATATGTTTCTCTTTGGTGAATTTGGATTTTATTTTTTGTGGTCTAATTTTCCATGCTGCATCAACAACACTTGGTCATTGGGGACCAAGGTGGTGCACTACTCTGTAAGGAGATGGATATGGTGCATCCTCAAAGATATCAATTCTGTGTTCTCAAGCATTGCTCTATTTCTACATATTATAGACTAATGACCCAAAAGGGGTTATTCTTCACCAATGGAAATTGAGTGCTCCTAAATTCCTGAGGCCCATCAGATCAGAAATATCATTTTAAAAAAAAATACAGCACTACCTTACACAATGAGAAAGAAAAAAAAAATAGAATTCATGGCTCCCTTGTTTACCCACACCTTCAAATCTTGTCCATTAAAACACAAATGGAAATGGTGAGAACAAGAAAATGAGAAGTAACTATTTGATTGCTATACTGCTACATCATAGAATGGAAAACAATTCTAAACCATCAGTTCTACAGAAATAATTAATATGAGTGTGATTGACTTTTCTTATGTTGTTCTCTTGTTGTTTCTCTCACTGATTCCTTTCACTTGCTCCCCAATTTTTCTATCCAAATGGGCCAAGGGATCATCCTGAACTAAGGTCAGACTAATTACCTTAATAATTTGGTTATCTACAAATGAAATTTTTATTTAACTTTGGTTCTAAATAAACGCACAAAATTAAAAATTCAGAAGAGCAAATTGATATAAGCCACAATAGGGATCAGATGAAAGAACAGACAAAATGACCTAACCAAGAAACCAATAAAGAAGAAAAAGGCATACACAATGGCTGAGACTGCACGACAATATCTCTCCCACATACTGCGAAACCTAGGCTGGCCTCCAAGATCCCAAAGTTTTATTGTGACATTTCCCTTTGTCACCTTTCTCATATTGAATCCTACCTGTGAATCCATCCAACAAAACAGTATTAGAGATAAAGATACATTGGGATAACCTGAAATTCAATACAGGAAGAGATTACTCACTGTTGGAATCATATCTTCACTGTATCCACCAGTCTAAGAAGAACAAAAATATGATTAATCTAGAAAAGTGTTTGCATTTAGAAAGAAAAGTGAATAAGTGCCACAGCAAAATCACAGAGAGTTGGCATACCGCAATCACATTTACAAGTGAAGTTTTCCCAGCATTCTGAAGACCAATTAAGGATAGCTCCATCTCTTGCTTGAAGAATAGGCTGCATTAGAAAAACAATATATGTAAGTGTTTCCACAAACCATGCTTTTGCCTTGATCATGAGGTGTATTTCCTGTTCGGGGTGGAAGTGATAAGGTTGAACCCCTACTAATAGTGTCATCTATGGATCTGAACTCCCAACCTTTGTCCAGAAGTCCTGGGTCTAGCTCGCTCACCACAAGACTGAGTAATCGATGGTTCCGCAAACCACGCTTCATCAACGTTCAACGTACAAATGCTTAAAGTCCCAATATTCGATGCCTTCAAATAGAGAAGTCTAAAAGTCATTATCCAACGCCCTCCACTAAACTTACCGTGCTGCTTGACATTCCCTCCCAATTAGAACGGCATCTATCCGCCAGCACGAAACCGTGCCAAATGATTAATCGTGCTCCCAGGCACATCCTTGCGATTCGACATCAACAGTGGAACTTTACCCCTTTTTCCCAAGCATTCCAAAAAGCAACCCCTTATCGTATCACCTTATAATCCATTTCTACAAATCACATAAGCAGAACAAGGGAAAACAAATAATACAGTTCATGGAGATAGTATAGAACGGCGCGATCGGATCGACACACGAATCAGACGAAATATATCAAAACCAGATTGGCGAACCTCACCTTCGGAGCCAATTGAGGAAAGCTTCCCACAACCCCATGGCGCTGGACGGATCTCAGAAAAAGACTGAGAAGAGATCGACGGGATCGTTCAGGGGATCGAAGCGAGTCGTCGGCGTCGCCCCCTGCTCTTCCTTCTTATCGGCGACGCCCTCTCCGCCCTCGGTTTTACCCTTCCTAATCTGCCCAATAATAGAAAGCAGGGAGAACTTCCTTTTATTATTCGCCTTCCCCAATAACTATCCAGTATCAGTGGTTAAAATTAGGATCCATCGCCATTTACCAAATTGGTCCTTAATATTATAACATCTCCAAAATTGGATCCTTCTCGACAATTAATAATTTTTTTTTAAAAAAAATTATCCATTATTTTAATATTAAATCTATTTTTTTTTTAATTTTAATTAATTTAATTCTATTAAAAAATAAAAAGGATAATGAACCTAGGAACTCTCTAGATGACGCAATGGACATTTTTCACTTACACAGCGACATTTTACCGTACAGATATCGATAAGAACTCTCTAGAACTATCTTATACGTTTGTGTTGGCCTAATCATGCAGTATGGATCTTCTAGTCCGTAAATTATAGATCAGGGGATGATCCATTGCCTGAGAACCGTTGATTTGGATGAATCCCACTTTTAAATAGGTGGGGTCCATCCAAATCAACTGTGTAAAAAAATGGACAATCTTTTGATCCGCAATTTACGGACCAGAGGATCCGTGCTCCTAGTCATGATCTCCTAAAACATGATAATTTACTAGATATTTTGAGATTATGGGTAAAACTTCTTTCTTGTGACCAGGAAATTTAAATTTAACTGAATTATTAACACTTGTTTTGATATATTATATATATTAGTGATCGTGTACGTGTCATGTGTGTAATATAATATATTGAAATAACATTTATAATGAAATTATATTAATTAAAGTATTTTAGTATTAAAATGTTAAAGTAGAGTCATTAGGATAAAGTACTGACTTTTGAAAATCTGAATTATTTAGATTTTTAAAAATTTGAATTGTTTAGATTTTCAAGTGTCACTCTTACGACTTCCTTATGAAAAAAATTAATTTAATTTAATATTATACTTATCTTACTAAAAAAATTAAGAAAAGTATATTTTTTTATATTGTCGGCCTAAAATATTTATAGAAGTTCTTTGATTTGTCAATTCTAAGATGTTGAACTAAATAAAACTATATTTTTTATATAAAATAATCAGAAAAAAATAATGATAAAAAAATTTATAATAATATGTTGTAGCTAAGTTAGATCATTATTTCGCTTATGGAATTATTAATGAATTTTGAAATTATTTTTAGTATGGGTAAAAAAAAAGATATTAATATAAATGAATTTATAAGTTTTATCAAAATTAGTTAGTAAAGTGGTGAGATTATTTTAATTTTGATAAAGAGGTGACATTTTTAATAAAATAATAATAAGATAATTAGGTAGAGCATATGAAACATGCACGGTAACGGTTTGTTTTATATATACACAACATCGACCTCGATTCCACACACTGCTCATCTGCAAATATCGTTAACGTTTAACTTCTCCATTGACATGGCGTCTCATCCCAGCCTTCTATTTCACGCCTTTCTCTTCCTTCTTCTCGCCGGCGACGGCGAGGCCGCCACATTAAGCTCCCCGACGGCGGCCGCCGGCGTTCTGAACACCACGGAATTCATCCGCCAGTCCTGCGACGGCACCCTGTACCCTAGCCTCTGCTTCACTTCCCTCGTCGGTTACGCCTCCGTGGTCCAGCAGAGCGACGCGCGGCTCTCCCAGGTGGCCTCCGACTTCACCTCAGCCCGGGTACGCTCCGCCTCCCGCAGCCTCTCGGGCGCTCTGGCGAGCACGGGCCCCGTTGCGGGGCCCCGCCTGCGCGCGGCCCTGCGAGACTGCTCCGACCTGATGAGCGACGCGGCGGAGTGGGCGGGGCAGGCGGCGGAGGCGCTGCGCGGGGTGGAGAACCTGGTGGGGCCGGAGGTGACGTGGCGGGTGTCCAACGCGATGACGTGGATGAGCTCCGCGCTGACGGACGAGGACACGTGCACGGACGAGCTGGAGAAGCTGGCGGCCCCGACGGGATCAGCCGACTGCTGGTCGAAGGCCAGCGAGGTGTACCGCCGGGTGAGGAAGGCGGAGAAGCACACCAGCATCGCCCTGGCCCTCATCCACAAGCTCGGCTTCTAACTACTCTCTCTCTCTCTCTCTCTCTCTCTCTCTCTCTCTCTCTTAATTCTTGTACGTACGACCGTACGTTAATGTTTGGAGCATGGAGCTGGCGAGGGCGTTATCTTAGCCTTTGATTTGCGTCTACAAAAATTGGTTGATTATTAATTTTTCATGCATTTTGCGTGCATATATATCACCCGAGATAATTCCAGCTTGAATGGTCAATAAAGCTACAAGCGTACACATACGTACAATTGCATTCTTGGCGTATATAATTATATTAGTATACGTACAGAATGAAAGGACCACTTCATGAGACCACATAAAGCTGTGATGCGTATGTGCCCGTGAGATCACGTTACGATGAGGCGTTGGAGATGAAAGTATTTTATCACTGTGAGGGAATAGATGGATAACATTATATTCCATATATATATATTTTTTTTTGAAATTGACAACTGTGTCTGTCGATGCCATCACGGCATTGCATGATACCAGAAAGATTTTGCTGGAAAATATATGCAATGGAAAATCACACACAAATAGTTTGAGGTGTAAATCGAATTGGAATCATCCATGATCCAATCGGAGTATAGAAATGTAAATTAGTCTATCATGCGAATCTGCATTAATTATTTGCTGTCATATGATTAATTGCCAATTCATCAGTACCATTAATAATTCGTCTAGGAAGTTGAAACGTGTACAGATAATGTGGAGGTGACAACAGAATATATACGGTAGTTACGAGTTTTGTCGGAATCGGTACAGAGTTTTGTGCGCATCTATTTAATATACTAAAGACTGTTGTTAGGTGATGTAGTAGTTCATCATTAACTCTCACCTTCCAACAATTTTTGTTGGCGTCCTCTGTAACTTATATTTTAATATTATAAAATATTCAAGTTAAGACTTGTTATTGTTATTATAGGATAAATTAATCCAATACATGGGATGTTCAACTTCAAAAGTTGTAGTAGATTGGTTGGATCAGATATTAGATAAGAAAAATCTTAATAGATCGTGAAATCAGACAAGAAATCTAAATGGATCGAGTGGACCTGACATTTGACAGATGGACTCAATAAATCTGGAAGACCTGATATAGAATCAAGTGGAAGTCCAGGTAGTCGATTCAATATTGGGCGGTTAAATCCAAATAGGTATGTTAAAATTGTTGGTTGAATCAAACAATTTTAACATACTATATTTTTTCTATTATTTTTTTTGACATTTTTTTAAAATGTAAATCTATGTTTTTTTTATAGCTTATGTGGATCTATGGTAATTTTGACATACTATATTTTTTTCTATTATTTTTTTGACAATTTTTTAAAATGCATCTCTATGTATTTTTTAGCTTATGTGGATTGACTAATTGATCTATGGTTTTAAGTATATTGCACCTTAAGATATGACTATTGTTCTTATTTAGTTAGAAGAATACGATTTTCTGATTTAGAAACTATAGAGGTCAAGTAGAATGATTAAGATTTAAGCCTAATCCTATTGAGTTATTTTCAATATTTTACATATAGTTGTGATACTAATGAGCTCTATGAGACTATTCTTTAAGAAGATGAAACATCTTGCGAGTATTTTACATAGTTGTGATACAACTAGTAACACTCTGGTTAAGTCCAATATCTTAAGTTGAGCGTAAAGGGGAAGAACAACATTGTAAATGATTATAATGGCAATGACTAGCATTTTCCACAAGGCAAACGCTACAATGTACAATTTGACTGCTTGATTGGAACCGCTCACTTCAACTTTAAAAGTTCAAAGACCTGAAACCCAAATGCTTCCCACAACTCACATGGTCTTCAAAAAAAAATTACAGAACCACATGAGTCGATACTGCCTAAGCAAAAAAGAATTGATGCTTACTCACCTGTCAGGCTTATGCCATTCATCTCGATTCACGCCATATCCCAACAGGGCAAGCTACATAAAAATAAAAATGTACAACTTGTAACTTGTGAGCCACATGACTTCTTTGCTGCGATTCCATCTTATTGTGGTGGTACAACTTAGATGTTGTAATGCAAGTCGTACAGCCTGGAGCCGACTTAATGAGAGGCATGATCATGTTTTCAACTGTCCTGGAATATTCAATGATGATCTTTGAGAAGGTTGAATGTTCTCAGGCTGAGAGGAAGAATTATGTGATTCCTCAGATATCTGTATTTCCTACATTCAGCTTCCAAATTAAAACACTCTAAGTTCAGGTTAACCCAACGTGGATACATTATGCAAGAATAGAAAATTTATAAAGCATACAATAATTCTAGACAAGCAACACATACACACCTGTGAAATAGTTGAGCTAGAGGCATTGAGAGATTTTAGCTGTGATCTAGAATGCAACCGATGCCTATGCTGCATTTGCTCAAATTGTTGCAGCTTAGATTGGAAGTCAATAACAGTATATGAAGTTCTGCCATCCTCTGTTACTTGTAGAATCTGAGAATATGGGTTTTCTGATGATGCGCGCTTTAGTTGGTCGAGACCAAGAGTGTGCAATGGTACAGTTTTTAGACGGGTCCTCAGTAACTTGAAAGCTGCACTTTGCTAAAGAGAAGAACCAGGAGTTACAAGCTAAAGCTCCTATAAGAAATGTGCTTATCATTTTAGGTTGCAAAGGTGGACATTCAAATGTTTTCCGCATTAAGAGATAGTTCAACGGAATGAAAGCAAGCCTATTTGTTTCTGTGTATCTGGCTCCACATAATCCTTCCGTTGCTTTTCAAGCAAATTACTGTTAGGATAGCTAAAAGTTAACTGTGATGGTAAAACTGGACAAGGCTGGAGAATTAATAATAAAGCCAACTTACTTTCAAGGATCTTTTATTTCTCAAAATTATTTTAAGGTAAACATCATCTCATCTACTCTGTGAGGCTTATATAAAATGAATATAAGGTACAGCCATCGTCGAGGACAATTATTTCGGGCCCAGATATTGAACTCTGTGAAACTCATTGCTTGTCATATTCAAATTATCTAAATCTCCTTTCAATCATATTAAGCAAATTTTTAGTATTCTCTCTTCTAATACCTAAAACTCCAATGAACTTAAGTTTTCTAATTTGCTCAAAAACTGCATCCTAGATCTTTCTTGTGGTCAAAAATTTAGTTGGAGCGGTGTCCAAAAACATCTTTGAGGTTACTGATGACTTGACCTATTCTCTGTCAAAAATCTTAGCGCTACCTCGATTATACAAGCACACATTATATGATATACGGATTAGCAAATTTACCTGTGGCAATAACATTAAAAGACAATACAGAGTCTTCAGTAACCATGTATGTTTCCCAGGCTCAAGAAGCTGCAAAATGAAAATACATGAGCCACGTCAGAAGAAACGATACATAATGGACAATAAAGTTTCTTCATTGAAAATGAGCAAGATAAGAAATTAGCACAAGATGAAGATGCAAATGGGTGGACGTAATCATTTCAAAGAGTACCAAATACAAATCCAAGCAATGAAACCAGTTGCAAATTCTGAGGGAAAAAACATCTGAGCAACCATAACCTCTCACGCTCCGTTTTTTGTATATCCCGCCATAGCATGTCAAAACCTAAGAATCCCGTCAGAGACACATCCCTACTGGCAATGAGCAGAAACTTGTACAAAATGAAGGGCAAAACACCTAGATACCTAACTGTGTTGGACACACAAAAGTCCCACTCGAGTCTGATGGACATAGACCTTAATATTCCAAGGCCTTCAAATACACAAGAATGCAAGAAAACTACAATACAACTATATGCCAATTAGTACATCAAAGGACTAATTACAAGTTCCAATATGAATCATAGTTTTGATGATGGGCATGGATTGATGAAGGCATCCATGCCCATCATCAGATCATGCAAACCAGAAGTTGCATAACTAAGGTGGAATCTTAGGAAGGTTGATCCAATCTGTTGTAGGCTTCAACTTGTTTTACTAACTAAAAAAGGGACCTGTATGTAAAAAGCTCATACTTCATTGAATCAAGAACTGTAGATGTTCAGATCACATCTATATTCAACACTGTTTCCTCTATCAAAAGTAAACTTGAGAGAGAATAAAAAATAAAAAAATAAAAAAGTTGTACCATAGGCTATACATTCACACAGTTTATCAAAAAGCAAGGTTGCTCACAACAACAGCACTCAACAACAGCAGACACAAATGGAAAGGTACCTGCAATCTGATGTAAGCAAAAATTGGGGTCTCCAGCAACCGGATTAATTTGTCCAGTTGAACCAAAAACTTTGCATTTATGTCTGCTTCACCTAGTGACTGAATCACAGAACTGGCATGATTGTATGCCTTACATGGAAAACATAAATAGTCAGAATCTCTACACAACATTTCAAGAAAAAGATACAAATGATAGTACATGCACCTGAGCTAGTAGACACAAACTAATTGTTGCCATAGGTGAATGGCACCAAGAAGAATACAATGAGATGAATAGATCCTTGCCCGAAGAATTCACCAATGATTGCTTTACAAGGGCTCGCAAATCCGCCAACTCCAATGAAGTTAGCAAAATTAAGTTTAATGCCTAAACAAAGATGCAATCAGGCTATTTTTGTTAGAAGGAAATTTTTTAGTAATTCCAAGAATGAACCCAGAATATATATACCTGAACCATAATGGATGCGAAGTCCAAGTCAGTTTCATGCTCTAGATTTGAAGAAAATTCACGGTAAACCCGCTCTGCATCCAACAGAACACAAAGTCTCCGTACAACCAAAGCCCCACGCCTGCAAACAAAGCATAATGCTCATGCTGTATAAAGGTACTAACACCAACAAGTTCTACTGTCTGCTTCTACAATGAACCCATAAGATGAAAAAAAAAAAAATAGCCTCAGCTTGATGAGTGATGCATAAAACATGCAAAAAAAGAAAACAAAAAGTTTTTCCATACCTTTCAAGAAGGGCACGATCTTTTTGAAACCTACGGACTAGAAGTTCAATAAGACGGCAAAAATGTTGAGGATCTTCTGCTATGCAAGCATGAACTTCAAGTACCAAAAGAACAACCTTCCATCCAGCATAAACAACAAATTTCATCAGAAACGAAGCAAGCAGCAGCTATACTACTTGTTTACAAGCAAACAGTTATGAAGCATGTCAACAAGATAGGATTAGGTACACTGCATGGACCAACCAGGCAGTGCTTCAGACTATGCAATTCACCAATACAATGGTTGTTAAATGCAAACTTCAAAAGCAATGTGAAAGAAGAATACTTCTCAGCCCAGCAAGGAAAAACACTTTAAAACTCATAATTCATAACACAAATAACAAAAAATGTTTGTCAAAATTCCACTTCCCACTTGTGTATAAAAGAATCTTTGGTTCTTTTTCATTGTTTTTCTAGTTTAAAATTAGTGGAATATCTGAGCAGGGGTGGAACACATACATGATTGGATGATTAGCAATAGGACTTGGAAAAGTGTAATCAAGCCAAGCCGAGCCGAGCCGAGCCAAACTCTTGAATGTTTGAGTTTGACTCGTTTATAATCGAGCCGAGCTCGAGTTTTATTTAATGAATATATTCATAGCTCACGAGTTTATTCAAACTTTTATCAAACCTAAACGAACTTAATAAATATAAATTATAAATTTAAATATTCATTACAAACTGAATTATATATTCAGAGAAAATTATAATATTCTTATTAAAATTTATAATTTTATTTTAATAAATAAATTTAATGCATTTGTCTATATTTTTCATAAGTAGAGTGTAAAATCTATAAATTCAATATCAAAACTATTATTTTTTTATTTAAAAGTTGATTCATAAACTTACTAACGAACATGTTCACGAGCTAACGAACCGAGTATTGTAAAGCTTGAACTTGGTTTTTTTATCTTAACGAGCCTTATTAAACGAGCTCAAACGAGCTTTTATTGAATCGAACTTCGAATAGCTCATGAGCGGCTTGGTTCGTTTACACCCCTAGGAAAAACAAAGAAAATATACATTCTTGAGACAGTTGTGGTGATATATTAAGAAAAGATCTTATTTTCATACAGATGTAATTCACACTAGAGAATTTCATCAATGATAATATTGACTAAAGAGAATCTTCAAGAATTACCCCGTTAGAAGAATCTGAAAGAGCATTCATCAGAGAGTCAAAGGTGTAATTCAAGTACGAAATAACCTGTCCAAGAAAAATGAAAGAATATAGTCCCTCCACACTAAAGCTATTATACATCTTGCAGAATGCAATCACAAGTCTAAATTCAAAAAACAATATTGAGAAAGAACAAGACAAGGAGTCAATGAATAAGTGAAATAAGTGAAAATACAAGACAGTAAACATTTTTAACATATTTTCGTTTCTAATTGAATGCATGAAGAAACACATTAACACGTTTTAAATAGAAGACTTGATCTGCAATACATATACAAATAATCTTATGACTAGATAATCCATAACCTAGAATTCAAATTTGGTCTAGATATTACGATATGGAGAGAAGGAAAATTCATTCCATTAGATTTTGATTGGATCAATATCTGGCCAAAAATCAATCCACTGATGGACTGTGAATCCACCCTTTGAGCAATGGACAAAATATGGAACTCTCGTGCAATCCATCACTTCAATGATTCATCCTCCAAAGTAAATGAAGCATAACTAGTATAAAAAAACAAAATGGCATAACAGAGATAGTATTATGATATTGAATTTCAAATTAATTCCAATTCTAGACAACTCCTTTTCCATAATTATTCTTAATTTAGGAATTGATTGATAGTTCCAATCATATACAATGGATGGTTTTTAAGGAATCTATGTCAATCTTTCATTTTAAGAAATTAAAATATGTACTCCTTACCTACTGTCAAGTGTATTTCGTGATCAATAATGATCAAATCTATTGTTAATTGCCAAACCTAGCACTATCATGTAGCCACAAATGGCATTCCCTCTAGCGAATAAGCATGACATGGAATTGTAATAAAATAATAATAATAACAACAACAACAACAATAATAATAACAACAATAATATGAAAAGCATGGCATACTTTTTAGTTGAGTTCTAAGAATAACATGTCAAAATTTTAATCAAAAATACCAACTGTTGAACCAATGTGGCATGTTGACCTGATGTGTGTGGCATGTTGACCTGATGTGGATATTATCATCAACAGTTGAAGGCAAGATATGGTAAATTAGATTGTAAAAAGGCATGAATAAAATTGCTAAAACTAACGCACAAGACCATATATTTCATCACGACCTTACAGCTATGGATGTCTAAGTTAAAACATGCCTTTCTATGACAATATGACATGATTTGTACAAAATCATTAATAAAAAGAGGCGTGAATAAATTTGCTAAAATGAAAGCACAAAACCATATTATTTCATCACTACCTTCAAGATAATGGATGCGTAAGTTAAAATTTGTCTTTGTATGAAATGATTTGTACAAAATCATTAATAAAAAGAATATTTGTCCAATCCAATTATACAGAGAAAACAGCAGATCAAATTTTCAAACAGATTCCGTGCAATATGGTAAAAAAAAGTACCTTGAATTGAATCAAATCTCAACATCCAGGAGATAACCAAGAACCTGATAACTGTTTGGGTATATAAAAGTTCAAAGAATGATTGCCAAGAACAGGTTTACACATCAAAAGGAAGGCTCTATCATTAGAAGTTAATAGACAATATTAATATAACACCAGTGCTAGTTCAACCTAGTTCACAGTGGTAATTTGCTAGACCATTATTTTCTAAATTATGTTGATGGAGGGACGGAGGAGGTTGATTAGTATAACCAAATGCAGAAGTTAGTATACTCATAAGTCGTGAACATATGCAACTCTTCACACAATACTTAAATAAACAAAGCAAAGCAATCATTTTTGTTAGAATTGCTGCAGATACAGATTAGTAAACTATCAACCAGATACCTCATTTCTATGCCGAACCAAAAGCTTTGAAATCCATTGTAATGCTTCGATTCGAGTTGCTTCCCATTCACTTGTTAGCTCTCTGACCAAAGAAAAAGGAAAAACAGTGATTTCAGAAAATAATACCATGTTCTTAGGCCAATGATGATCCACACTTTTTGGACGTCTCTGCAGAGAAGAATGCAGATTACTTGTATAAAGTTCAAAGCAAACAATTATACTGCACATCTTTCACATTGATTTAGAGGCATGAGAGCTAAATCAACATTTTCTAGATACAAAAGTAATCACTTGATTCCCAAGTGCTGAAGGATAAAAAGAACGAACCTCCTTGCAATAGAGAGAATAGCATCTATATTGAATCCATCAGTTGGATCAGCATGCATGCCACGAAGCTCCTCATTGGTTTCACGGGCAACCTAATCATAAAAAAGGCAAACTATAACATGATACATCATGAGAAGGTGTATGAAGATGCCCAAATTGTGCATTCTACTCACCACTCTTATCTTTTCCTCTCTATCAGATATGCAAGGTAATATGGCTCCAAGAATTTCTGCATAGTAGGGCACAAGTTGTTCCCTACCAAGTTTTACAAACTCATTTATCTGAAGAATAGGATATTTATAGTGTTAGCAATCAATTATACTAAAATATAGCGAGGCTATAGAGAAGATGGGCCTTCAGAATATATACTTGACTAGAAAATTTTAGAGAAAACACCATTATGTATGCCAACAACCCAAAAGGATGATGATGTCAATTGCATAACATTTAAGTAAACTAATAAGATAGCATACCCATGTGATAGCTGTCAATCGTGTAAATTCATCAGGAGAACCAGCCCTCTGGACTAATATTTCAGCCATACGACCATAGTCTACATTCTTCATAATAAAAAACCTCAAATTAGGAAAATAATAGAATAGTTACAACCACCAAACGTTGATCTAGACCTGACAATTTCAAGAGTACTTCCAAATAGAAATAGAATATCAAACAATCTTGCACTTGCACAACTAACTAATTTAATTGAAGCTTACAGGAGAATTTTTTATTTCTTGAAGAAACTCAGATAGTGCAGAATCTGCTTGTTGTCGTATTTCATGGCTGGAGTCACTTAACATGTTGAACAAACCTGTGAAAGAATAATCACTGTATGTGATCACGCCAACACAACTTAAATACAAAAGTTGCTTTGGTTTTTAAGCTAAATTACCATCAAGAAAATCTGGAAGAAAGCCAAGCATGTCAATATCCGGAACACTGTCCAATACAGTTATCCATCCAACCAAAAATTGTCGCACGTAAGGATTGAGTACATTCATGCGCGCCCTTAGTAGTGGTATAAATTCTTCTATACTTTAAAAGGAAAATAATAGTTAATCATGTTGACATATTTCACAACCATACGTACAATAACAAAGAAAACTAAAAATAGATAGGTCCAAATGACACACCTGAATTGATCACTCTCGGTCACAATATCCTTGTGAGTGCATTAACTTATCAGAAAATCATCCACATCTACCAATTGCTTATAGAACAAACTCGTTAAATTTAACACTTACCTTTATGAGACGATCTAAAAGATGAGCCGCACTCTGCACACTGGGATCTGAGTCCGCTGAAAGTTTACAGAGTGCATCAAATATCTTATTAAAGAATACTATAAAATCACCTCTAACTACCTGCACAATGATATAATAATAGAAGTAACCATTACTGCAGACCGTTAATGAAAAAGAAAACTAAAAAAAAATATATGAGGCGGGCAAAACAAGTGTACCCATAATCACCTTTGCAATATTATACAATGCTTCACAAGCATGATATCGAACTCTACTGTCTTGGTCAGCAAAAGATTTAAGAACTGGTGGTACAATTTGCTTTGATATTATCCGAAAGAATATGTTAGCAAAATGTTCATGTAACATATACCAGTTAAAAAAAATTCCAATTATAAAAATGTAACATGCAAGTCTTACTGTCAGATGCTGAGCAGCGTCTGTTCCCAAACCAACAGTAACTGCTGCAAGCCCTATTAACCCGCCCTGCAAGTAAAAACAGAACCTGTGTTTCTATGCGTTCACGCAGCATAAACAAGTAGACTTTCCAAGTCTGGAGGAAAGGTTTTCTGATTCCATAGAAATAAGATGTCCTGATTGCCTAAATAATAATGACCTGACCTTCCTATGGTTCGCCTGCGGTGAGCCAGCAAATTCCGAGATCAGCAGGTTGATCACAGCCGAAATCTTATCATGCTCCCCAGAAAGTGCCAGCTGTTTGATGATACCTTCGATCTGCGGTCTCGAAACATTTCAATACGACCAAATCCATTATTCACAACCAATCAGGAATCCTCTTCCCGCAAAGTGCGGAAAGCATCGGGATCGGCCTAGAATACCTCAAGAGCAGCATTCTTTCGCTTCTCGTAGAGCTTGTCCGCGAGGTTACGGAAGACGCTGGCGGGGATCAACGACAAGGCGTCAGCCATGTCGTCGAAGATCTCGACGGACTCGGATCAGAGAAGGGAACTAAACTTGGGCCAACCTAATGCTCGACGAATCAGGACATGGCGGAGGAGGGGAATCAGCTCTCATCGAGTCCAGAACCTTCGATGGGGGATCGGGAGAGAACCCTAACCGGAGTGGGACTGGAACGGAGCGAGAAAGAGAATAACGACCGTTCTTCGTTTCTGTTTTAATTTCTAATTTTTTTCATAAACTTTTTCACTTTAATCCCCTGAAATGTATAAACAAAATTCCACATTTTATGAAAACGTCCCATTACTTTCCACCCTTATTTTTAACTTTTTATCTTCCAAGTTTCTTTCTTTTACTTATTTCTAATGGATATTAAATCTCTTTTATCGGAAAAAAGGGAGTAAATTTAAGACTAAACAATAATTTTTTATTTTGGAATCTTTAAATTCTTTTCTGTCAATCAAATAAAAAATATAATATTAAAAGAAAGTCAAGGAAATTGTCATACGTTATCAAGAAAAAGGGGGGAAAAAAAAGTAGCAAAATGACTAGGGAGTGATAATTAACTCTTTAATGTGATTCATAAGCCCATTTTATAAATGAACCCTCTATTTTAAAAGGTGAACAACAACAATTTTTCATTTGGTTCTTAATCAAGATAAGTTTGTTAAGTGTTGGATAAGGCCGGTTGAAATACCATAATAAATTAATAAATAAATAATTTTAAAAAATGTGTTTTCTTCCATTAAGCGTCTCACCTTTTTTATTACATAGTATGTATTACATATTAACTTTTTTATTACTATTACATATTAATATATATATATATATATATATATTTTATTATATTAATTTTTATTTATATTAATTTATATTTATATTGAATTAATTTGGTATTAAATTAATTTGATAATTTGATTGATATTAATTGCAGTGTGTCACACTGTATTTAGATAGATTTCAATATCAGTACTTCTCTTCTAGTAATTTTTTTTTAATGAAAAAATAAATAAACTTAAGTACTCTTCCCTTTTTGTTGACTTGGCATGCATGCATATTAATTACTTAGATAGTAAGAAAGAATTCACACTGTTTAACACAATCAAAATCATGTCCGACAAATGCTCTTAAATGTTGTCTCACATTATAATTAGGACATTTTTTTTAGTGATACTAAATGACTAGAATTAGGACGGTAAATAAGTCGAACCGAATCGAGTCGAGTCGAATTTTGAGATGTTTAAATTTATTTGATAAGGTAACTAAGTCAAGCCGAGTCGAGGCGAGTTTAAAGTGAACCAAGCTTTTGAAATGAATGTTCAAGCTTGGTTTGGTTTATTTTTTATGAGCTTGAGCTTGGTTCATTTAGATGTTATCAAGCTCTCAATTCAAGTTTGGCTTGAGCTTGGTTCGAGCTTGGCTTGAGGTTGGTTCAAGCTTTGGTTTGTTTATATGTTATCAAGCTTTCAATTTAAGTTTGTTTGATTGTTTGAAATTTTCAGTTGTTTGATTGATTATTGAATTTGATAATTTAAATTTATTTATTTATTTTATTTTATTTTAATATTTATTTAGCATATTGAAAAGAGATTTATTAATGAATATGATTCGTGAACATTGTTCATGAACATTGTTCGTGAACGTTGTTCACGAACGTTAACGAGCTGAAAATATATGTGTTCAAGCTTGTTTGTTTAGCTTAACGAGTTGTTCAAGTTTGTTTGTTTAATTAATCTTATGTATATTGAACGAACATAAACAAACTCTTACCAAGCTGAACACCAAGCTTGTTCACGAACGCTTGGTTCATTTACAGCCCCAGCTAGAATCTGACTAGCCAGAATACATTTTATAAGTCATTATTAAGGATATTTTAATAATATCATAGTTATATATTAATTGCATGTATATATTACAATTTATTTCTAGCTAGTCAGATTATGGCCAACAAGATTTATTATTTTTGTGTATATCAAACTTGATTATAAGTTGTTTGAGTTTGGTGAAATAAGCTCTACCAAACTTCAATTTCAAAGTGACCCACATTTCCATAGAAATGTTATATTTTTACTCACATCATATAATATAATGTGAGTAACTGTGTTCTTTCTTCTTCAAATATCAAAACCCTAACAATCCCTATGATATTAGCTTGTCCATGACATGCTTAAGAACACACTAAGGGGGTGTATTCAATCAAGAGATTAAATAATTTTCATTGATTTATTTTTAATAATAGACTTTTGTGGAGTTGATTGATTTTTATTGACTTGTATAGAATCTCGCATAGTTGTGACTTATGAAAAGAATTCTATAGACTTTGTTACAAGACTTTTACAAACATTTTTTATGGAAACTTGTGGATTTATGAGAAAGAAAAATTCATTTTCGTTATTGCCAATATGATAAACATCGCTCCACATTCAATTTGCTATTATATTTCTCTATGTATTGGCATTTGTTCGTTGTTGTTCTTGAGTATCAGATAATTGATCAAAGCAATCGACACCATGAACTTGTTCTGATAAGGATGATGAAACTTCATTATCTAGTTCAACTAGAAATTTATCAGAACGACACTTTTTGCGAAGAAAATTATGCAATCCGGCAAAGTCAAAATTTTTATAATAAAATTTTTATTTTAAAAAAGACTGTAAACTTTTTAAAAAATTAAGAAAAAAATAAAAAACGGTAAACTAACAAATATCGTAAACTTTTAAAAAATGTAAAAAAATATATAAACTTTAAAAAAAACGTAAAGTAAAAAACGTAAAAGTAAAAAAAAAACATAAACTAAAAAAAATAAAGTAAAAAACTTTTAAAAAAACCTAAACTAAAAAAAAACATAAATTTCAAAAAAACGTAAACTTTAAAAACAAAAAAATAATAAAGAAAAGCATAAAATTCAAAAAATAATAATAATAAAGTAAAAAAAAAACATGTATAGTTAATTTTGTAACAGAGACTAACACACCCCTAAAGTAATCTCTATGATAGACTGTCGACATGATCAAGGTGGTGAAGAAATAACATCGGGAACAATGTTAAATTTGATCAAGGTGGTGAAGATTCTTTGTTAAATATGCGCCAAGTTGGACTATGTACTATTGTATTGGTAGGCTCTGGACGAGACTCAAAAAAATAATCAAAATGGAGGAGCGGAAAAAGAAAGGACTTATTCATAAAAAATTAAAATAATTTGAAGTCTATAGAAATCTCAAGGGTGAGGAGAAGACATTTTATTTTATATTTAAACTTGTACCAAGTATTTTGGAGAGCTCTCATTGGTTAAATTTATATCTAAGGAATTCTAAAAGAATCCATTAAAATCTATTAAAATTTTAAATACCAAAAGATTTTCATAGAGTTTTAAAAAGTCAAGTTTGAATACCACATGATGTTTTAAAACTCTATAAAAATCTAATTTAGATACCATTAGATTTCTATAGAGTTTATAAAAGTCTAAATTGAATACACCTAGATTTTTAAAATCCACAAAAGTCATTCAAAATAATTAAAATTCCAACATTGAATACACCCCTCTAAATTCTCTAAACCCTAAAACCATAAAATTCTAAACCATCAATTAAAGATAATGAAACATTTTTTTTTTCAAAATGATAAATGCATGCATGTATCCCAATGTAAGCAAAAGTTTTCCCTTAGAGCATCCACAATGGCTAGGAATATTTCTCCTAAGTATTTACGGCCCCCACTTCCACATCATTTTTCAATTATCTTACTATTCAAATATCTCAACTTTTATAATGAAATATCCCATCAATCAAATATTTATGGGTTTCACCCATCAAATATTTACTCTCAAATATCCTCAATTCCACAATCAAATATCTCACCAACCAAATATTTATGGGACTCACGACCATTTAATTAACTTACATTTAATTTTAAGAAAAATATAATAGAAGATATATAAATTTAAGTTCATACAAATACCATTATTTTATAAATTTAAAATTGAAAAACAGGGATATAAACCATATTAAATTAATAAAATACATAACGATAAACTACAATTAATAAAATAAACATGCAGCAGATAAAATAAACCATAGAAATTAACTACATATTTAATTTTTTTCTTCAGTTGTTCACATATCGCTAGATGATTTTGAAATTGTTCATCTGTCATGCCTCATGTGTCCATTACGAGGAGTTGATGTGTTTGGATGAGTTGATCCACTTTCTTATTGTTATTAAACTCTTACAGATGTGCAATTGATTGTTGCATAGCCTGATTGAATTCATTAATTAGGCATACTCTTTTTTTGTCTTTCATCTTTGTCGTCTTCTGTCCCATTGGACGAGATCAGATTTCTCTATCATCTATATCAGCAGTTGTGTTAGGATTAGAAGAGGCAGTATATGCACCTGATGATTCTGATGTTCTTACTTTTTTTAACCCGTCGCTCTGAGAATTGAGGAGCATACATCGAACTATCTTTTACGATTCTCCACACATGCTAATATTGAAAAGTAGTTTTAAAAGTACTATTGTATTCTTCATGAGCTTGCACCATCAAATCCTCGTCATTCCATCCGCTTGGTCGATCATTATATCATTTATTGCAGATTCCATTGTATCTATTTACGATCGTTTTCAACGAAACCCAATGTGAGTTTGCTTTCTCCGCAGTTCTCTTTTTAGCTCTCTTAGCTTGATTGGTATTCAAGTATGCCACAACTTGTTTCTAAAATGACTTACTCTTCTGGGCATTACCAACTACTGAATCTTCACTCATAATTGTGTAAGTCGTTGCAAGGAGCTTATTATCTGCTACTGTCCATACTGTTCGCTTGCTATGGTGTTCATCTGATTCGTTGCCCATCTCTGGTGCTTGATTGAGAATAATATCGTCGGACCCTATTTTAGATGACAATGGAGGAAATTATGAATTAGGGACTGCATAAGATGTACCTTTATCACTATCATTTGCATCAATACTAGCTCTTCTCGATTCATTTGATTGAATCTCTAGTGATTGAAGCGGATTAATTCCATGAGATGAGACTTGCATGAAATATTGATTACTCTGGCAATATTCTGGAGGATATGTATGAAACGGAGTTCTAGGGTCGCCACTCAAATAATTTGGATAACTTTGTAAATTATGGTAATATGGTGGTGGATATAGAAAAGGTTGGAAATTTGGTGGATGTTGAGTGAGAAATGGAAATTGAGGATTGAAGAAATTATGACGGATTCGAGAACTTTCTTCACTAGAATTTTCGTCGATATTTGGAGAGTTGAACAAATCCCTAAAATAATGATCAGAATTTTTATCCATCTCTCTCTAAACTTTTGGTAGGCAATGGGTACGAAAATGATAAAAATAGATGAAAGAAATGATGTATATATAGAGAGAAATTGGACATTACCCAACGTTCGAAAAAATGAACATTTCTTTCTAACATTTATTTTTTCGAATGTTTGATTTGTTTTTCATTTTTTAATTTTCTCAATTTAATTAAATTAAATGAAAAATAAAAAAATAAAAACAGTGGCAACCCACCATTTTGACGGGCCCCACAAGAGGAAATCAGATGGCACAAATTGTGCTAGGTGATTTCCATTCATCCTTCAAATATCCCTCATAATAGACAATATTTGAAAGGGGAGATATTTAAAAAA